>NC_056734.1:983010955-983268455 GCF_019279795.1 Protopterus annectens | reverse complement strand
ACACTGTTGTGGCAGGAAAGGTAGCTTACATCATTCTAAAGTGGGAATTGAAGTGTCTTAGTTTTGGTTTAAGCACTTAGGTTTTGGGGTAGTTATTTTACATTAAGTCTTGTGGTCTGGAATCTTGTGGGAGAAGAGGGTAGATTCTGGCCTTCTGAGCTGGGAATTGCTGGTTGAAGGCTTATTGTGCATGCTTATTTGAACTGTTTCTTTCTGAAAATGGTGTGCCTTGTTGTAGCATAGACTTGATTCAGACCTGCTGAATCCAGCTCCATTTGTATAACTTGAGCACTATTCCAGGCCATCTTTTTGGAGAGGGTTCCCCTCCACCTTAGTGGCAGGAATGTGCAGTTAGAACTCGTCTGATTGAAGGTTGCTGGAACAAGGCTCAGTTTTGAGCTTTTTTTGGGTTAATTGGTTAATTTGTTAAATCAGTTTACTCTTGTTTGCTACTGTTATATTTAAGTGTTCTCCTGTGTTAAATCAACCTAAACAGAGTTTAAATATCTTTAGCATAGTCTGGTTACAGGTTTTGCTGTATCCATATCTGTTTATGTAATTCCTGTGTTTCCTGCTATGCCATCTTGTGTTGACTGGGGCCTGCTTGCACTTTGGAACTGGTCTGGCATAGGGTATTGAGCCAAGAGCTCAAGAACAAGGGTTGATTAGTCAGGTCCTGTGTTTCTATTTTACTTACATTTTTGTGATATTTAAACCCAGCGTCTGCATGGGTTTGTGCTTGTTTGAGTGTTGCACACCACCACTGTGGTTTTCAATCCATTGCAAGGTATCTCAACTGCATTTTTTCCCTTACCAGCACTCCTGTGTAAGTGAGGCCTTCACTTGCAGCTACTGTATTGCTTTTATCCAACCCGACTCACACCTATAGGTACTCTCCTCCGATAGTACCCACTCGACTATCTCTGACCTCTTTTATATAGATTCTGACAACCATGGATGGACAATTTCCCATGGTTTCTCTTGCTAGTCTGGTTGATATGGGCATCCTGAGAGACAGTGTAGCAATTGTCCTATGTATACGGACAACCCTCTACTACTACCACCCAGGAACACAATATGTGAGAGATGCAATTACATTAAGAACCTAGAATCCTTGCTGTCTCAGTCACAAGCCAGTACATGTGGCACAGAGAAGGTTGTCAGTGCAAACACTACAAACACCACTCACACCTGTACAACACACTTCTACATTTGCAGATGTTCTCAACAAAAACATATCTAAACAAACGAGACCTCTGAAGCAAAAACACACACGCACATCACAACCCACAGCACCAAGCATTACATATAGTACACACCCCTGTGTCACACAGCCTCTAAGGCCCAGACACAAATCCAGCATACTAGTCATAGCAGACTGTAGTGTGAGACACACAGATGTATCCCCCACTGGGCTAGACAAGGAGAAAGCCACGATAAGTTGCTTGTCAGGTGCTACAATCTGCCATATCATGCATGCAGTCGTGTCTTCTAACAACAGGTACTGCTATCACTCTGTCATATTCCATGTTGTTGTGAATGACTTGAGACATACCTCTCTGGACTATATGAAGAGCGACATGATTGAGCTTACTGAATATGTATCCTAGGCAGTTATGTTCCTAGCCTTAAGCAGCATCCTACCATCACCCAGAATGATGCCTCAATATAAACAGAAAATGATTGACTTTAACAATTGGCTTAGTTTCTGGTGTCATTCCAAGGGGATCCAGTACCTGACAGTCTGGGAGGACATGATTGACAGACCACAATTCTTTGCCAGAGATGGCCTTCATCTGTCTCCCCTGGGCTTCAGGCTTCTGATAAAGGCTCTTGCCTCCCCCATAGTGCTTTTTTTAGGCAAAGTCATATGCACAAAATTACCAACATGAAAAATTCTTCTAAAAGAAATTTAAAGGCTGTGCTGTTAAATGCAAGGAGTCTTAGCATGAAACTGTACTCATTGCAAGCATTCATTGCCCTGGAGGATGCTGACATTTGTGCATTCACTGAAACCTGGTTCAAAGCTGCGGAGAGCACCCCAGCCTTACCAGGTTACTCATCCTGCCATTCTTTCAGACCCCAAATGAAGGGCTACAAAGCCAAAGGAGGTGGAGTGTCAATATTTATCAAAGACATGCACACCTCCAGGCTTGTCAAATGGTATGACATGCAGGAGACACTCCAAGTGCAGTTAACTGTTGACAAAACACCTATTCGAATCATAGCTAGCTACAGACCCCAACCATGACTCAGGACGTCCACTCCACCCATCTGGAATTACTTGAATCCATCAAGATTAAACCTTCTACCCTGATCCTGGGTGATTAACTACCCAACCATAGAGTGGAAGACCTATTCTACCCCAAACATGAATGCCCAGAGATTCCACAACTTTGTCAATGCCAGTGTATTGGATCAGCTGGTTGACACCCCTGCGAGAGGTGAAAGTATCCTGGAGCTGATCCTAACTAACATTAGTAATCACTGTAGCACCCCTATGGTGTCATCCTCCTTGGTAAGATCCAACCATAAAGAAATCATTTTTGAAGTCACCATCTCCCCTGACCCCCACCCCCCAATCAAGATCAAACAAAAAAACTTTTCCAAAGCTGATTACAATCTCCTGAGAGAAGGTATAAGCAACTTCACAGCCACTGTCCCTTCAGTTAAAACTAGCACTAATGTCCAAGCCAACACAAAAAACCTTTATGAGCAGCTACATAGCTGTATGGACTCAGCAGTAACTAACAGGACTAAATCATCTTCCAACCTATCTGCTTGACAGCTGCAATAAAGAAACTCAATAATAAAAGGAAAAATTGCTAACCAGGACAAAGAAGGAGCAGGTGCCAAGTTGGAAGCAATCAATACTTTGTCTGGACAAGCCAATAAGGTCATTGGTAAAATCCCCGAAGGCTAACTTTGAGTCCAAATTGGCCACATCAACTAAGGACAATTACAAGGCCTTCTTCATATACATCTGCAGTCTCAAAGCTAACATCCCAATCTGTTCTGAACTGGTGGTAAGTAACATCACAGACACAAACGCCATAGATATAGCCAACCTGCTGGCAGACAAGTTCATTTAAAACTTCACCCCCCTGTACCCCCCATCAGTAAACCAGGACATCCCCAGCACCTGCCTGCCTCCATTCATCACCAGGGAGCAGGTCCTTAATGCCCTTTCAAAGGCAAAAAACACACTCTCCATGGGACACAACAACATTCCTGGCTGTATCTTACATGAACTCAGGCATGAGCTCTAACTAGCCTGATGTGCAAGAGCATGGAACACATTGTCATGGACCTTATAAACAAGAACATTAGCAACCTCCAAATGCTTGATCCCACATATTTTGGTTTTGTCAAAGGGAAATCATGCCTATTAAAGATGGTCGACTTCTCTGAAACAGTCACCAAAGCCATGGACTAGGGGAAGACAGCGCACACTGCCTACCTTGACTTAGCCAAAGCCTTGAATATATTCCCCACTTGGGCATAATAGATAAACTATCCCCATATGTCACCAGATGAATAGCTAACTGGCTCACTGATAGAACCCACTCAGTCAAAATAGGGGAAGCCACCTCTGTAGTAGACTGGTAATGAGAGGTGTACCCCAAGGATCAGTCTTGGTGCCTCTACTGTCTGGGATGTACTTTTCTGAGGTGCAAGCCAAAACCAGTGATCTGTGGCTGACCAAGTTTGAAGATGACTGCAAGCTGGGTATTGTCTTAAATTCCCCTAGTGATGTAAACATTTTCCAAGAGGGTCTTACCCAAACTAATGACTGGTGCCAGTAGCATGGCCTCAAACTGAATGCCAAGAAATGCATCATTATCCCCTTTTGGGAAAATGGCATCCCCACTAATTATTACATTAATAATAATAATGTACAAAGCATGCAGTCAGTCATGAGTGATTTGGGCACCCAGGTTGATAGCAACCTGACTTTTGACCACCATGTTGTCTCTGTTGTATAAAAGGCTTTTTACATGGTCCACCTCATAAGTAAGGGTATTTCATCCAGGAACATGGAGGACATAACATCCCTGTACGCCTCCTTTATTAGACCCATTATCGAGTATAGTGCCCCCTTCAGCATGTACCTTGCCAAGCACATGCAGCAGCTTAAGAGACGACAGAATTTCCTGACCAGGAAAATCCAGGGTCTCAAACACCTATCCTATACAGATAGGCTAAAACCCCTGTTCCTCTACTCAGTCTCATACAGACTGCTCAGAGGAGACCTGTGTCTGGCATACAAGGCCATCTCAGACCCAGCCTTGATGGAGTTGCTGCATATCTGTAAGTCAAACTCCACTTGCACAACCTGCATGCAAGGCCTCAACCTGGTCTGTGACATTAATAGAACTTGTTGACAAGATAGATTTGTGTCCCAAAGACTCTCTCATCTGTGGAATACACTCCCTCTCTATATCAAGCAGAGTACCTGTCTAGTCCTGTTTAACAGGAACCTGGATGACTGGATGGGAAACAGAAAATACAGCCCTGGGTCCTACCTGTGTCCTTTCTGCACAGGGGAATTATTGTGAGTTCATGGGCAAAATTCTTGGCTAGGCTTATAAGGGCCTCTGGGCCAATAGCCCAGTGTCATCTTATGAACCTATATAGGTTCATAGGATGATACTAGGCTATTGGCCTGATGCTATAAACCTAAAGGATTTTGCTCATGTATATATATACATATAGATATATATATATATATATATATATATATATATATATATATATATATATATACAAACACACATACAGACACACACACACACACACACACACACACACACACACACACACACACACACACACACACACACACACATATGGATATAAGTAGGGATACACACACACACACACACACACACACACACACACACACACACACACACACACACACACACACACACACACACACACACATATATGTGTATGGGGCTGTGAGACCAGATATTAAACATATTGTAGAGATGGCATTTCACACCAAAAAAGTTATATAAGTAGGGAAGGAAAACAAACTCAAGATGTATGATAGTATAGGATGGCATACAGTTATGTATCTGAGCACAAAATATCTGTACAAAAGCTCTGGAAATTTGGAAGAGGATATATGAAAGAGAGGAACAAAACTGCCAGGAATTTAACATTTCAGATATAAGGAATGAAGAGTAAGATGTGTAAGAAAAACAATTGCAGGCAATTAGACCAGTTTATAAGAGCAACATTTAAAATCTGTCCCCATTTTTTCGGGCCTTTGTTCTCTCATTATTTTAGGCTTTCTGCATATTTCTTGTACTAAGAGGTATGGTGATGAGAGCCTTTGCCTGGGTTGTTTCACTAGGGGAAATTAGATAGGGAAGTGTGTGTGTGTGTGTGTGTGTGTGTGTGTGTGTGTGTGTGTGTATATGTGTGTACATAGACCAAATTATATGGACAGATGTTAAATATTTCTCTTAGAAAGTTGCTGGAATACCTGTATCTGTGTTAGTTAGCATGCATTTTCCCTGTGGTTGATAGAATAACCAGATCTTTGTTAGTCTCTGTTATTATGTGTGAGCAGACCCAAATATAGGGGCTCATTTAAAATACCGCTGTTATAAACTGGAAAAGTTGTTGGAAGAACTGCATCTGTGTCAACATGCATTTTCCTTGTGGTTGGTAGAATAACCGGATCTGGGTTAGCATCCATTTTGGTGTGTGAGTGAACCCAATAGTATGGGCAGATTTTAAATTTTGCTATTATAAACTTAGAAAGTTGCTGGAGTAATTGTGTCTTGTGTGTGTGTGTGTACCCAATAATACAGACAGATTGTAAATATTTCTCTTAGCCTAGAAACTGGAATAAGTGGATATTTGTTAGCATGCATTTTCCTTGTAGTTGGTAGAATTAATGGATCTGTGCTAGTATCTATTTTTGTTTTGTGACCAGACTTAAACATAGGGGCTTATTTTAAATACCACTGTTATAATCTGGAAAAATTGCCATAAATTAACTGTGTCTGTGTTAGCATGCATTTTCTGAGGTATATGAAGTTGCACAAAAGCAAACATGATGGATGTAGGCAAAGGCCAGAAAATAGTACATTATTAAGTACTGGTCTTAATAAACTTGGAAAGTTTACAGTTTGCTGGTATTACTTCCAGAGTTTTATTGTTTTGCACTCTGTGTCTTGTTCTTAGAGCACTGTAGTTTTAATAACCATGCATATTATAAATTTCTGTTGTATTATATGCTATTTACTTTGGTCTGTATTTACTGTTTAGGACATAAGTTGTATATTGATCTTCATGTTTTGTAATGATATACCAAAGGGAAAGTCTTTCAAAGACTAATGTAGCTCATGTCTTGACTGTCATAGCCTTAGTTTAAGGTGCTGTGCTCTTTTGTAAGTGGTGCAGGCACTGTTTTCTGAAAATGTTTGATACAAATACATCAGTTGAGGAGAATTTTTTGCACATTTACTTGTAGCATGAAGCAGCCAGAGTGAAGGATAAAAATGCAGTGGTGTGTAGCATCGTTAGCTTGGATAGAATTGTAGTTTAAGTGTTATAACGTGCTATCTTGTTGCTATTGCCTTAACAGATTATAATACAGTGGAACAAGAGAAAAACCTGCTTATTTGTGTTTGTTTCTTTTTGCATTATACTGTGGCCATTGTGGCATCTTGTATTATGCTGTGATCATCATGGCATCTTGCATTGTACTGTGGCCATTGCGGCATCTTGTATTATACTGTGGTTGTCGTGGTGTCTTGCATTATACTTTGGCCGTTGTGGTGTCTTGTATTATACTGTGGCCATCGTGGTGTCTTGCATTATACTGTGGCCATCATGGTGTCTTGTATTATACTGTATGTAGGTTTAGTAGTGTGGTGAACTTCTGTGTAGACATGTAAGCTGACTGCAGATTCTCCATTGCTCATCAGACCTGAAGCTGGAAAAGTTGCTGTCCCTGTTTTAAAGCTTCTCTGGATAACTGATATGTGATTGAAATGTTGGCAGTGTTTAAAGTTCTTGTCATATTCCATGTTGTTGTGAATGACTTGAGACATACCTCTCTGGACTATATGAAGAGCGACATGATTGAGCTTACTGAATATGTATCCTAGGCAGTTATGTTCCTAGCCTTAAGCAGCATCCTACCATCACCCAGAATGATGCCTCAGTATAAACAGAAAATGATTGACTTTAACAATTGGCTTAGTTTCTGGTGTCATTCCAGGGGATCCAGTACCTGACAGCCTGGGAGGACATGATTGACAAACCACAATTCTTTGCCAGAGATGGCCTTCATCTGTCTCCCCTGGGCTTCAGGCTTCTGATAAAGGCTCTTGCCTCCCCCATAGTGCTTTTTTTAGGCAAAGTCATATGCACAAAATTACCAACATGAAAAATTCTTCTAAAAGAAATTTAAAGGCTGTGCTGTTAAATGCAAGGAGTCTTAGCATGAAACTGTACTCATTGCAAGCATTCATTGCCCTGGAGGATGCTGACATTTGTGCATTCACTGAAACCTGGTTCAAAGCTGCGGAGAGCACCCCAGCCTTACCAGGTTACTCATCCTGCCATTCTTTCAGACCCCAAATGAAGGGCTACAAAGCCAAAGGAGGTGGAGTGTCAATATTTATCAAAGACATGCACACCTCCAGGCTTGTCAAATGGTATGACATGCAGGAGACACTCCAAGTGCAGTTAACTGTTGACAAAACACCTATTGAATCATAGCTAGCTACAGACCCCAACCATGACTCAGGACGTCCACTCCACCCATCTGGAATTACTTGAATCCATCAAGATTAAACCTTCTACCCTGATCCTGGGTGATTAACTACCCAACCATAGAGTGGAAGACCTATTCTACCCCAAACATGAATGCCCAGAGATTCCACAACTTTGTCAATGCCAGTGTATTGGATCAGCTGGTTGACACCCCAGAGGTGAAAGTATCCTGGAGCTGATCCTAACTAACATTAGTAATCACTGTAGCACCCCTATGGTGTCATCCTCCTTGGTAAGATCCAACCATAAAGAAATCATTTTGAAGTCACCATCTCCCTGACCCCACCCCCACCCCCAATCAAGATCAAACAAAAAAACTTTTCCAAAGCTGATTACAATCTCCTGAGAGAAGGTATAAGCAACTTCACAGCCACTGTCCCTTCAGTTAAAACTAGCACTAATGTCCAAGCCAACACAAAAACCTTTATGAGCAGCTACATAGCTGTATGGACTCAGCAGTAACTAACAGGACTAAATCATCTTCCAACCTATCTGCTTGACAGCTGCAATAAAGAAACTCAATAATAAAAGGAAAAATTGCTAACCAGGACAAAGAAGGAGCAGGTGCCAAGTTGGAAGCAATCAATACTTTGTCTGGACAAGCCAATAAGGTCATTGGTAAAATCCCCGAAGGCTAACTTTGAGTCCAAATTGGCCACATCAACTAAGGACAATTACAAGGCCTTCTTCATATACATCTGCAGTCTCAAAGCTAACATCCCAATCTGTTCTGAACTGGTGGTAAGTAACATCACAGACACAAACGCCATAGATATAGCCAACCTGCTGGCAGACAAGTTCATTTAAAACTTCACCCCCCTGTACCCCCCATCAGTAAACCAGGACATCCCCAGCACCTGCCTGCCTCCATTCATTACCAGGGAGCAGGTCCTTAATGCCCTCTCAAAGGCAAAAAACACACTCTCCATGGGACACAACAACATTCCTGGCTGTATCTTACATGAACTCAGGCATGAGCTCTAACTAGCCTGATGTGCAAGAGCATGGAACACATTGTCATGGACCTTATAAACAAGAACATTAGCAACCTCCAAATGCTTGATCCCACATATTTTGGTTTTGTCAAAGGGAAATCATGCCTGTTAAAGATGGTCGACTTCTCTGAAACAGTCACCAAAGCCATGGACTAGGGGAAGACAGCGCACACTGCCTACCTTGACTTAGCCAAAGCCTTCGAATATATTCCCCACTTGGGCATAATAGATAAACTATCCCCATATGTCACCAGATGAATAGCTAACTGGCTCACTGATAGAACCCACTCAGTCAAAATAGGGGAAGCCACCTCTGTAGTAGACTGGTAATGAGAGGTGTACCCCAAGGATCAGTCTTGGTGCCTCTACTGTCTGGGATGTACTTTTCTGAGGTGCAAGCCAAAACCAGTGATCTGTGGCTGACCAAGTTTGAAGATGACTGCAAGCTGGGTATTGTCTTAAATTCCCCTAGTGATGTAAACATTTTCCAAGAGGGTCTTACCCAAACTAATGACTGGTGCCAGTAGCATGGCCTCAAACTGAATGCCAAGAAATGCATCATTATCCCCTTTTGGGAAAATGGCATCCCCACTAATTATTACATTAATAATAATAATGTACAAAGCATGCAGTCAGTCATGAGTGATTTGGGCACCCAGGTTGATAGCAACCTGACTTTTGACCACCATGTTGTCTCTGTTGTATAAAAGGCTTTTTACATGGTCCACCTCATAAGTAAGGGTATTTCATCCAGGAACATGGAGGACATAACATCCCTGTACGCCTCCTTTATCAGACCCATTATCGAGTACAGTGCCCCCTTCAGCATGTACCTTGCCAAGCACATGCAGCAGCTTAAGAGACGACAGAATTTCCTGACCAGGAAAATCCAGGGTCTCAAACACCTATCCTATACAGATAGGCTAAAACCCCTGTTCCTCTACTCAGTCTCATACAGACTGCTCAGAGGAGACCTGTGTCTGGCATACAAGGCCATCTCAGACCCAGCCTTGATGGAGTTGCTGCAGTGGCGTAACTACCAGAGGCGAAGTGAGGCAATTGCCTCAGGGCGCCAAGCAGCAGGGGGCACTTTGGGCAGGGCATTATTTAAAAAAAAATTTTTTTTTTTTTTTTCGTCTTTAAGAAGTGTAGTTGGGGGCCGCGGGCGTGCTGACATCATCGCGCGCAGTGACTGTGCAGTACATCAAGTTTGCGAGCGGAGCGGGAACCAAAATGGACGGTTGAAGACAAGCGGTTGTTCGGTCGTTAAGTCGAGGACTACTCAACTCAACTAACTTGTGAGCGGGTCCGGGAACTGAAAAACGGACGGACGGATGGACAGACAGGATGGAAGATGTGATTTAACAGTGAGTAATCTGTGGAAGATAGGATTTCAGAGTGAGAGGTGTGTGTGTGTGTGTGTGTCGGATTTCAGAGTGAGAGAGGTGAGTGTGTGTGTGATTTTTAATTATAATTTATTTCAGAGTGAGTGAGAGGTGTGCGTGTGTATGTGGGATTTCAGAGTGAGAGGTGTGTGTGTGTATGGGATTTATTTGTGTGTGTGACTGTGTAGGATTTAGTTCAGACTCGAGTGAGAGGTCAGTGTGTGTGTTGGCATGCCATGTGGCGAGTGCCGAGTGTGGAGAAGGAATCCACATAGGAATTCAAGATTTTATCAGACAAATTGTGCTTTGGAATGGAGGAATGGAGATGGGGAATGGAACAGAATGATTCCTCTCTGCACATCAAACAAACAGAGTAGTTCCAAAGCAATCTTCAAAATCAGATTCAACAAATACATGCGTGACCATAAATTCACAACCAGGGAATCGGAACAGGCTCTTTTCTAGGAGAAAGTCATAGGCTATTATTACTATTACACGATATGGACAATTTTTTGGCAGTCCGTCAGGATACATGCTTAACATGTACATATGAATATAATGCAGTTAAAGGGCATAATATGTAGTCCAACTGACTCCTTCTACTATCAAACAAATGTAATGCCACCAAAACAACATATATGAAATGTGCCGCTACCTAACATGGTGATAAAGGTACATGAAAATAAAACTTTATAAGCATGACAGAGTTTATGAAAAGTATAATTCTAGTAGCTGATATATATTTCTATTAGCAAAATATATACTTGTAGTGTTAAATGACATGAAGTCCCCCTTTTCTCCCTCTTTCTATTTCTTTGCCCACTTCTGCTTCTGAATGACATTGTATGTGTTCTCCTTGCTTTTTCACCGTCTGGTTTTCCTTTCTTCTTGCAACCTGTTGACACATGTGCCACTACTACTATTCTGGTTTCACATCTGAATTTCGTTGACATGAACATTCATACCCCCAACTTGTAATGTTGCATACTTCTCTCTCATTTACTTTCTCACTACTCATTCATCAACCTTTCAGATCTGCTACCAATGACCCACCACACCCTTTAACTTAATATGCTGTTTATGCTACTTATTTGCAAATATTCTCACACAATTTACTTTTATTCCTCACTAACAAATATACTGGGGGAGTAACAAAAGGCTTACACAGATTTTGAAGGCTTATCTCAGAAGGTTTGTATATCTCAGTAAGCTTTTCTGATTTACAGATGTCTATACCACTATGGTTTTCCTCTCAGTGATGAGAGCAGTCTCATGGATGAATCTGCATGCTAATGCAGTAGTCTCTTGGAGTTCGTAGTGGTAATTAGGCATCTTGTGTTTCTCCTAGAAATGATTGACTCTTGGAGGAAAAAGTGTATGCCATCAAAAGACAGCATTCACCCATTCACTCCTATGGGAGTACTAGTGACGTAGGTCAGTGCAGAGGGGTCATGGGTTGGGGGGATATCAGAGTCTGCATGTGTGTAGATGTGTGTTAGTGGGTCCTTAAGGGGTATAATGATCCTGAAGGAGTGTGTGTCTGTGCGGGGGGAGTATTTCTCAGAATTTGAGCAGGTGTAGACTATTTCTGTCTAACTGGATGTGTGGTTGTGCGTGTCTGTATGTACAGATGTCCAGGAGTGTATATACATATGCATGTGTGTGTGTGTGTGTGTGTGTGTGTGTGTGTGTGTGTGTGTGTGTGTGTGTGTGTGTGTGTGTGCGTGTGCGTGTGTGCGCGTGTGCAAGCTTGTACATCAAGAAAGTCAGAATGGAGTGAAAATTAACATGTTCATTTCTTCATTTGGCTGACATCACGTTTAACAAATATCACTACTGTTATCAGTGTAAGTCAGTGTAAGTCAAGATTCAACACGAGCAAATGTTTCTTTTGGGCAAGTTATTCTTCTCCTGCTAATTTATGCTTTATGTTTGCATGCTTACAACCAGGATACACTAAAGAAGTAATTACTATTTTTAATAAAACCGGTTCCCAGCTCTTTGGATATGATTTTTCTATCAAAGAACAGCATTTGCATAGCATGAGGTCATAAACTGTAACAGAACCTCAAAATACCATATTACAAACAACAGGTCTCCAAACATGTCACTGCGTTATAGGAAATCTACGAATGCAGGGAAGACATGTAGACTCGAGTCCGCATAGAAGGTACCCTTGCTATGAGGCAACGTAAACCACTGCACTGCCAATCTGCCAACTTGTCTGCCCCATTTTTCCTTCTTTATTTGACCTGGTCTTTTCTTTTGGGTTTTAGATTTGGAGTTGATCCCCATTTTGGCCCTTTTCCTGAACTTTTAAAGTTTGTTTATAACCCTAATGTAGTAATGCTGCCTCTGCTTCTGTATGCCTATCTAATCATTTAATTACATTTCTTTTACTGGAGCCAACAGAAGAGCAAGTGCTGTGCTTTTGGCCTTGAAATGATGCCATTCTATCCCATGCACTATTACTATTCTCTTTAGTTTGTGCTTTCAAGTGGAGACTACAGCCCCTTATAAATTTAAAGCATCAAAGAAGAGGTATGACCACTGGGCAAGAATTAATGGCAATAATTTTATCCTGGATGAGAAAAGTAAGAGCAAATGAAAGGCAGGATAGTTTGGGAGGAATCCTAAAAGCTTAGGGAAGAAGTTATGGAATCAGTAAGTGAGGAAGATAAGGCTTATACAAAAGTTGGGAAAAGAATGAAAATGAGGGAAAGCAGGAATACAATGACACTGGAAGGAGGGATACTAAAATGATCAGAGGTCCTAATCAAAAGTAGAAAAGGAACAAGTAGGAGGTATAAGAAAGGGTAAAGGGCTTCATTCGGTATTCAGAGGAAAAGAGGAAAAGTAGAAACAAAACACTTGCATCTAATAAAGGAGTTAAATATTAGCAATTGTCCTACTCCTTTTTGAAATAGCCAGCTGCCCGTTTGTGTAACTTGCTTATTCAGTCACTCATATCCTTGATGGTAACATAATCTGCTGGGAAGCTTTTGCTTAGTAAAAATTCTCAAGGTTGGTAGGCAGTGGTTAGCATAGATTTAACATTTTAGGATGGAAAAGAAGATTGGAATTGACATTTGAGGCTGTATGCATTTATTGTAAAGGCTGGAAGATTTTCTGTTACTTTTCTATGTATGGTATTTTAGTTAAAATTGCAGGTGCTGTAGTTCAGTGCCTTGAAAACGTACAACATAAGAAAGCAATTATTGGTGAGGGGAATTATTTTTCACACCTTATTTTAAGTGCCAAATGGATACTGTGATTTTACATGTATTCGCATGTTCCTAGGGACATGTTTAATTATGCTGAATACTGGTTGTTAATGTTGTTACTAAGTATGATAATGGTCTGGTTGTTTTGCTCTTGCTGTCCCTGCCCCTATGCATATGGTTTTGCAGCATATATGCTTGCTATTGTATCCTATGGACTTCTTTAAATATTCCTTAAACTATTTACATAGCAGTGTAATCATGAATCTCTCTGGTATGTCATTCCAAAACATGGCAAAGTACAGTGATACAGTACATCCTGAAAGCACCCTATTTTACGACTTACATAATTATGTGGACGTGATGTGGGTTGGTCAAAGGACCTTTTCCACCACAATTCAAGCCAAAGCCACATGCAGAAATTTCATGCAAGCTGTATTCAAATAGACTATAGAGGAATACACTTACAAGACAAATAACTGATTAGAGAACTCGTTTAGATAAAAACAGATAAAGTTAAAATAAGTCAGAATTTTTTACTTTAAGCAGCAAAGCAGATGAACTCACTATCTCTAAACTCTGGAAGCATTGATGCTTCTTATGGGGTATTACACAGACAAGTACTTTAAGATTAAACTAATTTCTCATAGAGTTAGGTACATTATTTCAGCAAGCAGGTGAGAGGTGTGTGTGTGTGGGATTTAGTTCAGAGTGAGAGGTGTGTGTGTGTCTGGAGTGTTTCTCCATGAGCCTCTGCTAAACATTAGCTTTTGTTCCAAGTCAGACTTTCCTGGTTAACAAATGTTAAAATAAAATGACAGTCATTTGAATATCAGACTTCATATTCTTTAGAAAGTGCTTGGTGACACAAAAGCAATTTTCTAAGTGTATAAGATGGATATTTGAAATGTATCCCTATCTTTGGGACTGTATTCCCCCTGTTATTGGCTTCATCCAGGTTTTCTGCTAAGGGTGAGAGCTATGGTAAGAACTGAATTCACTGAATATGTTTGGGGGCTATATTCCCCCATTACTGGCTTTGTCCTGGTGTTTTTTGCTAAGAGGTTGAGAGCTGTGGTGAGAACTGAATTCACTGAATGTTTAGGGGGCTATATTTGATGCTGAAGTCTGTGGGTTCTACTCCCACAGTAGGTAGATGCATTGCTGATACTGTACTGTGTTGTAAAGGGGCGTGGATGCTGCAGTCCTTTTGGCAAAGATACCTAGTAACTATGAACCTGTTATCAGTTTGCTATCCATTCCCTATTGCGGTATTACTAGCTTATGTTTTAATGCATGCAACAAAGGCAATTTATTCTTCAAGGGCAACAGTCACTATTTGTAGATGAAACAATGACATATAAAGTTGTTTACTAGCAGCAGCCTCTTTATTAGTTACAGATTTTTTTAATGTGGATTTTACTACTTCAGAGATTGTGCATATATGGTGGTAACACAGTATTTTTCTTTCACAAAGCAGCTGATTTGGCTAGTGGTATATTGCTCTGACTGATTTGCATCCAGAGTCCCAGACAGAAGGATGAGTATGAATTCCCGCGATGGTGGCAAGAAAAAGCTTAGTGGTGCTCAGCGAGAAAGCGAGAGAGACAGAAAGAGGTTGCAGAAAGTGAACTGCTGAAAAAGTACCAAAACTGAGCACATACTTTATTGCTCCACAAGCATCTTGTAGTGTGACTTTGGAACAGCGGGAAGAAGGACAAGGGATAACGAACAAAGATATTCAGCAGCCAGAGGACGATCAGAAGAATGCCAGTACTCACTCCGAATCCGATGATGCCCTGAATGAACAGAATGTTCCTAAACATGTGGCTCAACTACCAGAATCAAGTGCATCGACAGAATTGCTACCGCCTCTGCTGACCGAGCATATTTTGGAAGCAAGACATTGCGCTTTTGAAAAGAGATTTGTTGTGATGAGTGGTGCATTGCAGCCGCCTGGTCCATTCCCGAAACAGGCAGAAGGTCTTAATAAAGGCCGCAGCTTCCAGGAACATTTCTACACACGCAAAACGAAGTCTGGCTTGAGTTTCAGAAGAACATGGTTGTCCTACAGCACGGCTGGTGACAAGTGCTACTGCATTCCATGTTGGCTGTTTGCATCACCGATAAGAACTGGTGATTCATGGACTGATGGTACTTGTAACTGGAAGAATTTGTCGCGTCCATACAGATACATGAAAATTCAGCGACCCACGCAAAAGCTTGTCAGATTTTTACTAATTGGAAGAACAATGTCACTGTCGATGTCCTGACCGACAAACAGATTATGCAAGACCGTAAGTACTGGCGCTGTGTTCTGGATCGCATAGTGAATCTGATCATTACCATGTCAAAATGCAACATCGCATTTCGAGGTCACCATGAAACTGACAGCTACACCGATGATGACAGGCCCGGCTCACGAGGATGTTTCCTGGAATTCATTCACTTAATTGCCAAGCACGATCCTGTTTTGGAAAACTTGCTGAAGCAGCCAAAAGGAACCACCAAGTACTTGAGCGGGTCTATTCAAAATGAAATCATTTACATTCTGGCAAGAGAGGTAAAGCAGCAGATCATAGACGAAATGGCCGACGCACCGTTTGTATCTCTTATAATGGATACAACAGTGGATTGCTCAAAGATGGATCAGTTGAGCAAAATATTTCGGTATGTGACTGTCAAAAGAATGACGAAGGGAGGCCGGTAAGCTTGCATATCCAGGAATCATTCTTGGGGTTCACCGATGTTGAAAGCCAGAAGGGTCAAGATTTGGCATCCGTAATTACAAAGGAAATTGAAAGTGTCACTGACCTGAAGAAGATTCGCGGTCAAGGATATGACGGAGCCGCCAACATGAGTGGTGCTTACAAGGGTGTCCAGTCTTTAATGAAGCAGAAAGCACCAAAGGCCCGTTATGTTCACTGCAGTGCTCATGCATTAAATTTAGTCATAAATGATGCTGTTAAGAACGTGAAGGACATTGAACTTTTGACATGCTGGAAAAGCTGTATGTATTCCTCAGTGCTATTAGCAGATGGAATCGCTTACAGAAAGATAGTAGCTGCTGCTCAATTACATTAAAGCGACTTTGTCCTACACGTTGGTCATCACGGAATCAAGCCTTGATAGCTCTTCGCAGCCGGTTTGTCGACGTGATGAAACTGTTGACTGTGTTGTCACTGACTGGCAAGGACAGTAATGAGAAAGGTGAGGCATCGTCGCTGAAGAAATATTTTGAGCGCTTTTCGTCAATGATGAACATTGTTTTACTGTCGCGCATTCTGGGACCACTAGACATTATCTCCAAGAAAATGCAGTCACAACAATCTGATGTCACATCTGTTTGCGTTCTGTTGGAATCACAACTAAAGGACCTGAGTGAACTTCGCAACAACTGGGAGACTGTTTTCTTCTCGGCCAAGGAGTTAGCTCAAAGTTGGGGCATGCCATCCGAGTTTGACAGTTCAGAGAGGGTTTCTCGTGTGAAGAAGTTTCACGATGAACTTTCAAATGACTGCAGACTGGAGTCAGCAGAACAGCGCTATAAGGTTGAAGTGTTCAACAGAATCATCGACTACGCCATTGTCCAGATAACAACACGATTCAAGTCACTGCAAGATACTGACCAAGTCTTCACATGCTTGAAACCTATGACAATTACTGAAACGAATGATGACGAACTGCTAAAGATGTCAAAGAGTCTGATCACGGAGTACTCGGATGACATTTCAGATGAGCTGTCTGACCAACTGCTCCTGCTCAAAATGACTTTCAGTGTCCCATTGTCAGTGCTGAAATCTATCAAGGACTTGGCTGAATTCATCTTGATAACTCATTCAGAATCATCTTCCAGCTTTCCGGATATAATCACTGCTTGTTTGCTGTATCTGACACTTCCTGTGACAGTTGCCAGTGCTGAAAGAAGTTTTTCGAAGTTGAAGTTGATAAAGACATTCTTCGTAGTACAATGTCTGAGGTTCGACTTAGTTCTTTAGCCATTCTGTCGATTGAGAGCCGACGCCTGGAAGACGTGGACACTGACAAGATCATTGATAGTTTTGCTGATAACAAAGCCCGCAAGAAGTCATTCTAGGAGTAGGATTGAACAATGGAGGTACAATTCACATTCTGGTATCTATATAATGTACTGTTTTATAATTGTGTTTTTTTTACTTTTTGCTGAAATAGCACGTCTCCAGATTTCAGTGTTTTATGCCACTGTCATAGGTCAAGCGAACGTGACTATATGTGATTTCTTTGGCTTCGGTCATCTCGATGGCTTGGGTTCCCGGGGGGGGTGTTGGGGCGCCTAGGAAAAGTTTGCCTCAGGGCGCTTCTAACGTAGTTACGCCACTGAGTTGCTGCATATCTGTAAGTCAAACTCCACTTGCACAACCTGCATGCAAGGCCTCAACCTGGTCTGTGACATTAATAGAACTTGTTGACAAGATAGATTTGTGTCCCAAAGACTCTCTCATCTGTGGAATACACTCCCTCTCTATATCAAGCAGAGTACCTGTCTAGTCCTGTTTAACAGGAACCTGGATGACTGGATGGGAAACAGAAAATACAGCCCTGGGTCCTACCTGTGTCCTTTCTGCACAGGGGAATTATTGTGAGTTCATGGGCAAAATTCTTGGCTAGGCTTATAAGGGCCTCTGGGCCAATAGCCCAGTGTCATCTTATGAACCTATATAGGTTCATAGGATGATACTAGGCTATTGGCCTGGATGCCCTTATAAGCCTAGCAAAGGATTTTGCTCATGGCATATATATACATATATATATATATATATATATACAAACACACATACAGACACACACACACACACACACACACACACACACACACACACACACACACACATATGGATATAAGTAGGGATATATACACACACACACACACACACACACACACACACACACACACACACACACACACACACACACACACACACACACATATATGTGTATGGGGCTGTGAGACCAGATATTAAACATATTGTAGAGATGGCATTTCACACCAAAAAAGTTATATAAGTAGGGAAGGAAAACAAACTCAAGATGTATGATAGTATAGGATGGCATACAGTTATGTATCTGAGCACAAAATATCTGTACAAAAGCTCTGGAAATTTGGAAGAGGATATATGAAAGAGAGGAACAAAACTGCCAGGAATTTAACATTTCAGATATAAGGAATGAAGAGTAAGATGTGTAAGAAAAAAAATTGCAGGCAATTAGACCAGTTTATAAGAGCAACATTTAAAATCTGTCCCCATTTTTTCGGGCCTTTGTTCTCTCATTATTTTAGGCTTTCTGCATATTTCTTGTACTAAGAGGTATGGTGATGAGAGCCTTTGCCTGGGTTGTTGCACTAGGGGAAATTAGATAGGGAAGTGTGTGTGTGTGTGTGTGTGTGTGTGTGTGTGTGTGTGTGTGTGTGTGTGTGTGTGTGTGTGTGTGTGTGTACGTATGTGTGTACATAGACCAAATTATATGGACAGATGTTAAATATTTCTCTTAGAAAGTTGCTGGAATACCTGTATCTGTGTTAGTTAGCATGCATTTTCCCTGTGGTTGATAGAATAACCAGATCTTTGTTAGTATCTGTTATTATGTGTGAGCAGACCCAAATATAGGGGCTCATTTAAAATACCACTGTTATAAACTGGAAAAGTTGTTGGAAGAACTGCATCTGTGTCAACATGCATTTTCCTTGTGGTTGGTAGAATAACCGGATCTGGGTTAGCATCCATTTTGGTGTGTGAGTGAACCCAATAGTATGGGCAGATTTTAAATTTTGCTATTATAAACTTAGAAAGTTGCTGGAGTAATTGTGTCTTGTGTGTGTGTGTGTACCCAATAATACAGACAGATTGTAAATATTTCTCTTAGCCTAGAAACTGGAATAAGTGGATATTTGTTAGCATGCATTTTCCTTGTAGTTGGTAGAATTAATGGATCTGTGCTAGTATCTATTTTTGTTTTGTGACCAGACTTAAACATAGGGGCTTATTTTAAATACCACTGTTATAATCTGGAAAAATTGCCATAAATTAACTGCGTCTGTGTTAGCATGCATTTTCTGAGGTATATGAAGTTGCACAAAAGCAAACATGATGGATGTAGGCAAAGGCCAGAAAATAGTACATTATTAAGTACTGGTCTTAATAAACTTGGAAAGTTTACAGTTTGCTGGTATTACTTCCAGAGTTTTATTGTTTTGCACTCTGTGTCTTGTTCTTAGAGCACTGTAGTTTTAATAACCATGCATATTATAAATTTCTGTTGTATTATATGCTATTTACTTTGGTCTGTATTTACTGTTTAGGACATAAGTTGTATATTGATCTTCATGTTTTGTAATGATATACCAAAGGGAAAGTCTTTCAAAGACTAATGTAGCTCATGTCTTGACTGTCATAGCCTTAGTTTAAGGTGCTGTGCTCTTTTGTAAGTGGTGCAGGCACTGTTTTCTGAAAATGTTTGATACAAATACATCAGTTGAGGAGAATTTTTTGCACATTTACTTGTAGCATGAAGCAGCCAGAGTGAAGGATAAAAATGCAGTGGTGTGTAGCATCGTTAGCTTGGATAGAATTGTAGTTTAAGTGTTATAACGTGCTATCTTGTTGCTATTGCCTTAACAGATTATAATACAGTGGAACAAGAGAAAAACCTGCTTATTTGTGTTTGTTTCTTTTTGCATTATACTGTGGCCATTGTGGCATCTTGTATTATGCTGTGATCATCATGGCATCTTGCATTGTACTGTGGCCATTGCGGCATCTTGTATTATACTGTGGTTGTCGTGGTGTCTTGCATTATACTTTGGCCGTTGTGGTGTCTTGTATTATACTGTGGCCATCGTGGTGTCTTGCATTATACTGTGGCCATCATGGTGTCTTGTATTATACTGTATGTAGGTTTAGTAGTGTGGTGAACTTCTGTGTAGACATGTAAGCTGACTGCAGATTCTCCATTGCTCATCAGACCTGAAGCTGGAAAAAGTTGCTGTCCCTGTTTTAAAGCTTCTCTGGATAACTGATATGTGATTGAAATGTTGGCAGGTAGCCTGCTTTTCTTAAACATGCCTGGAATATTCGATGTCCTGGTAGCTAGAAATCCTGCCCATTTTCCTTGCCCCAATAGAGAAAAATACAGTTGCTGAACTTGTACTTATTGAGCATCCAGTGAGTGTTTTATGCATTCCTGCTGCTTATTTTCACTGTAATGTTAGCATTCATTCTGTGACTGAATCTGAGATGTAGCTGGGCTCCACTGGCCTTCTCCATCCTGCATGGCTTTAAAGTACATGTGACAGTGGTACACATTTTTCATGTATTGTGATAATGTTCTGGCCAGAAATAAGCCCTTGGGCAGTCAGTTTTTCACTGGAATGTTGCCTGTAGAAATGTAAGCTTGCATTGCATTGCCCTGACTTTAGTAGGCAGGAGAAATGTGCATTTCTGGTTGTGAACTTGTGTTGTAGAAATGGAGTCTACACTGAAGCAAAAGCAAATATCAGCTGCACAGCAGAGGAAGGCAAAGTGTACTCATCAGGAAGAGGCAGCACAGCTGTCTGCGAGTTTAGCTGCCTTTCTGACTTGGCAAGTTAAAACCTGTTGTGCATAACTGACCATTACGTATTAATCACAACAATGTACAGGGCTCCAAGTTCAGCCTTATAACTATGATGTGTCTTTGATAGGCAACAATAAATAATGACATACTTGGTATGTAGTAGACTGTTTTCTCACTTTTCATTCAGCACTGAAACTATCATACCATCCATGGCACTGCATAACTGAACATGTCAAGGGATGGTTTTAGGCAGGATCCTTTAAATGGGAGTTCAGTCCACATGCAGCAATGGTTTTTCAAGCATGTTACTGCCCGCTTTGCAGTGGTTATGTCATGAATAATGTGTCATTGCCTTTGTATTATGTAGGCAGGACTTTTTGAGGGGAGAAGTGCAGAGCTGCTTATATTCTTTGTAATGAGTAAGGCAGAATAAGGCTGGCAACATCTCTGCACTTATTTTTCTGAGTAAATGTGTGACTGCTTCAGTCATGTATTGTGCAGCAACATATACTAAGCGGGTTCTTTTCAGCAGGCAGACCAAAAAGTCATCAAATTCTGTGATACCTGCAGTGGTTTCAGATGGACAGTACAATATTGGGTAAGTTGTTTTGTAGATTGTGGAATGCTACAGTAGTCCTTTTGTCATTCAGAAGTAATAAGATTAGTTGTTTTAGGCATGTCATGGAACCGCCAGTGCCTGTGGCAAAAGATAACTTGATATAGGGTAAGGAATTCTACAGAGCAGTGTAGATTATGTGTCAGAACACACTGCCTTATTACAAGCTCTTTTGGCAATACTTTTATTAATACCTTGCAGCAGTCATTTTGACTAGACTTCCCCTTTCTTTGTAGCCATTGTGATGCAGTGAAACTATCAATGAGAGGAGCTGCACAACCGGATGTTCCTGGAGAATCCTCTGCAGGCTGTCAAAGTCCAAACAGCTTTCTTCCAGCTGATTCTATGAGTCAAGAATCAGTAGCTATATCTCCATCTAGAAGTCTTGAATGTGAGGAGGCCTGTGCTACATCCAGTAGCATCTATGACAGCACTGATGTGATTAAGGTGGAGACCAAGACAGGATTTGAGCAAGAATATCTTCAATCAAGTGCCATGGCAGTGAAATACACAAGCACTGCAGCAGGACATGTGCAACTCTCCAAACATTCTGACACCCACACTGCAGGTTATAACTTCATGAATGATGCTCTAAGAGATTATGACATTGTCTTGTATAAATGTGGTCATCTTACAGTTATTGACAAAAAGATCATCTTGACAATTTTGTAGCTACCCCCGAAGGCTTTGAGTTCCTTAAGCATTTCATGGGGTATTCTGGAAGTAGACAAAAATTTAACATTCAGTCACAAGATGGGTTGCCAACTGGCTCACTGACAGAACGAACTCTGTGAAAGTAGCAGACTTCAAATCCAATTTCAGACCAGTGACAAGTGGAGTACCATGGGGTTCAGTCCTGAGTCCTCTCCTGTTTGGTATCTACTTTTCTGAAGTACAGGCTAACACAGAAGGTCTTTGGCTAATGAAGTTCGCAGATTACTGCAAACTAGGAGCCATAATCAAAACTCCTAATGATGTGGACATCCTACAAAAGGGCCTCACTGAGACAGATGCCTGGTATCAAAGCCATTTCCTCAAGCTCAATGCCAAAAAGTGCATTGTCATCCCCTTTGGTAAAAACTCTGTACCCATGAACTACCACATGGGCGGTAGTCTACTTAACACCGAAAGTATGATAAGAGACCTTGGGATACAGGTGGACAGTAGTCTCTACTTTGATAATCACATCGCCACAGTAGTCATGAAATCCTTCTACGTGGCACACCTCATCACAAAAGGTTTCTCATCCAGGAAAAAGAGATCATTGTTCCCCTCTACTCATCACTCATTAGACCCATTATAGAGTACAACACCCCTTTTGGTATGTACCTCACAAGACATACGGCCTCAAACAGATGCCCTACGCAGACCATCTCAAAAAACTCCAGCTTTACTCCGTTACATATCACCTACTCAGAGGTGATCTCTGCCTAACATACAAAGCTATGTCAAACCCAGAGCTGTTGGACATGCTCCACTTAAAGAAATCCCAATCCCTCCGAACTACATGCTCTAGAGACCTAAACCTTGTCACCACAATAAACAGAACATGCTGGAGGGATTGATTCCTGTCCCAGAGGCTTCCCATACTCTGGAACAAACTACCTATCTATATCAAACAAAGCTCTTCATTAGCACTCTTCAAGAAAAATCTTGATGATTGGATGGGAAATAGGAAATTCACCCTGGAGATCACTTCTGTGACTTTTCTCAACAGGGGCACAGGAAAATAATTTTCTTGTGTGGCGAAAGCCAGGGTACCTTTTTGGCTAGGCTTATATAGGCCCTAGGGACAATAGCCTAGTACCTACCTATGAACCTATGAACAACTTCTGCATGACTTCCAGTTTTCACAGGGTCTATATTAGATCAGCGAACGCTGAAAAATGCAAACACTGATTGATCGACTTTATGTAAGTGAAAGCTTACAATCTCGAACTGTCAGATCAGCGATTTTTTTCCTAGGGAAAAAAAACGCTGATCCAAAACACATACACACAACACAAGCACACCAAACAAACAGAAATCAACACACATACACCTAAAGTCTGACACCTAACCCTACACTAAACTATGCACACACCACTAACTATCCACTTACCTTAACCCAAACCCTAACCCTAAGGTCCGTCACTATCGCACACTGACCTCACCCGCTCCCTAACCCTAACTCACCTAAACCCATCCTAACCATCACGTCCACACAATCGCACACATACCTAACCCAAGCCCTAACCTTAACTCACCTAACCCACCCTAACACTCACATCCACACAATCACACACTTACCTGAATCCGGCACTCAACATTCCACCACAGCACTGAAAATACTGAAGCAACAGAAACGGACAACCGAATTCTTTCCCTAGGAAGTTTCTGTTGCTTTGATATTTTTAACTTTCACTAAAATAAGGTCAATCAATCAGCGTTCCCTTGCCTAAGCATTCGCTGATCTAATATAGACCCATTTCACAGTATTCACAGAGTTTGGATGGGGTCTTATGGGGTCCATGCTGTCTTCAACACAACTAGAGAGTGTGTGTTGGCTTCCACACCTATGACCTGGTATGGTCTAATACAAGGAAGATTCTTGAATAACATATCAAGTAAAAACACCATGAAAATACACTTGCAAAGTCAGAGGCATTTCTAGAAGTATGTTCTGGCCAACTACAGACTGCTTATCAGTGCATTGCACTGAAAGATAAGAAGTTGCAAGTACGCACACATTTCATGCCTTGAGACATATCGTGCAGACAATTCTTCTCTGTGGAAGACAGAATTTGTGATTCGTTGGAAAACTGAATTGCACAGGAAACTTTAAAGCATTGCTTGAATGCATGGTAGAAGTGGACTGTGCACTCACCAACTATTTATAGGAGGGTCAGAAAAATGCACTATATATTTCGGCACAAATTAAAAATGAAATTATTAATCTCACTGGGTTACAGATCCAGAGAAAAATTTTAAGTAGTGTTTAAGAGTCAAAGTTCTTTAGTTTAATTGCTGATGGAACAACTGATACTATGAGCATTTAGCCCACCTTAAGGAATTCACACAGTTCCTGTGTGAGGATGAAGGTGACAGAATTACCTCAGTTTAGGTACTTGACAACACCCGGTGGATGTGTCAGGCTGTTTCCTGCAGAGTTTCAAGAATAGGTATGTCATCCTTATCACCACTTTAGAGAGTATTGCTGAGTACAGCAAAGATGCTGACAGATATCTGCACTATCACGAGACTCAGTTTCATTTTATCTCTGGTTACAATGGAGTCTGTGCTTGATATGATTAAGCCACTTCATCTGTACCTGCAGCAGGAACAGATTGACTTGATTCAGATTTGTGAAGAAGCAAAGGTTGTCATTCACACTCTTCTAGCAATGAGATCAAAGGCTGACGATTCTTTTTCAGAGTTGTATGATGTCAAACAGCTGGCAGCCAGTCATGATATAAGAAAGTGTTGCAAGTGTCTGTGGAAGGCAGACTCAAAGAAGCAACATTGGTGCTGCTGACCCAGAGGAGTACTGCCAAAGGAACATGTCCATTCCATTCCTGCATCATGTCATAGGTGAAATAAAAGAACAATTTATAGAATGCTGCCCACGTTTCATTGCACAGTATCTGGTGCCATCCATGCTTCATGCTTTGCAAGATGAGAAAGTGGTGGTATTGTACAATGCATTCAAACTGACATATCCAGTCTGCTTAGTTTCAAAAATGAGCTTAAGTGATGGGTAGGCAAATTTAGAGCAGTTGCACGAGATAAGCTGCAAATTACCATCATTTCAACCCTATAGCAGTTGACCCCAGCATTTTATACAAATATAAACAGCGAATTAACAATTCTAGCCACCATGCCAGTGAGTGTTTCTGCAGAGCATTCATTCAGTGCTCTATGATGCATTAAGACTTGACTACAAAACACTGATGTACACTTAAGCGGGTGGCCTTGATGCACATACATGATGATATCACACAGGTGCTAAAAGACTTTGATCCATGTAATGATCGCCAGTTTAATGTCTTCCAAGGTGATACAGCAGACCAGCATGATGGTGGCAGTTGGGTACTCACAGCTGGTTGTACATTGTCATGTGCTGATAGTATGCTGTTGATGGGTGGCTTCCCCTTTTGACTGGATTGTGGCCAGCTTGGTGTGAATGGTTTAGGCTGCAGTTGCCAAATGACATGAGAATGAGAGCAACCAACAGCTCACCCCAGCTGGCTTCCCTTTAGATTGGATTGTGGGCAGCTTACTGTGAAGGGTTTAGGCTGCTTGAAAATGTACCAAAACCAGAGCAGTCAACAGCTCGGCCTGGATGACTTCCCTTTGAATTGGATTGTGGGCTGCTTTTTGTGAATGGTTTAGGCTGCTTTTTGCGAATGGTATCAAAACCAGAGCAGTTAGCAGCCATGAGATGGTGAGTAGTCTTTTGTGGGGTTGGTGTGTGGTGGTGTGAATGGATTTCTGTGTGACTGGCTACCTTGATGTGGTAGAGGGGCTTGTTGCAGTGAATGGCTCAGGCTGTCTCCCCTGTTGACTGGGTGGTAAGCTGCTGCCTATGAATAGTTTAGGCTGCTATTAAATGCACCTAAACCAGAGCAGCCAACAGCCCAGCCTGGATGGCATCCCTTTGGACTGGATTGTGAGCTGCTTATTATGAAGGGTTTAAGCTGCTTTTTATAAGGTATCCGAACCAGAGCAGTCAGCTCCCAGCGGCAGTTAATGTCCACTGTGGTTGAGTGAGGTGTGACTGGACCTCTGTTGGACTGGCTGCTGGCTTTCCCTTTTCTGGCTGGTGGTATGTAGTGGTGTGAATGGACCTTTGTGGGGTTGATATGTGGTGGTGTGAATAGACCTACATGTGACTGGATACCTTGATGTGGTTAAGGGGCTTGTTGCAGTGAATGGCTCAGGCTGTCTCTCTCCATGTTGACTGGGTGGTAGATGGCTGCCTGTGAATGGTTTAGGCTGCTATTAAATGCACCTAAACCAGAGCAGCCAACAGCTCAGCCAGGATGGTTTCCCTTTGGACTGGATTGTGGGCTGCTTATTATGAATAGTTGAGGCTGCTTTTTTAAGGTATCAAAACCAGAGCAGTTAGCAGGCAGTGTGTGTGTGTGTGCGTGTGTGTGTGTGTGTGTGTGTGTGTGTGTGTGTGTGTGTGTGTGTGTGCGCTAGCGTGTGTGTGTGTGTGTGTGTGTGTGTGTGTGTGTGTGTGTGTGTGTGTGTGTGTGTGTGTGTGTGTGTGTGTGTGTGTGTGTGTCCCCGCACGTGCTGTGAATGGACCTCTGTGAGACTGGCTACCTTGATGTGGTACAGAGGCTTGTTGTAGTGAATCACTGCTACTAAATGCCACTTAAGAGTGACCATGGACATTTCAGACTAAATTCTGGCAGGGCAGCATGGATACATGGGGGCAGGGCAGAATGGATGTATGGGGGGGGTAGTAGTACCAGACCTTAGAGTACAAATTGGAAAAGCCTGTCTATACCCCTACTCCCATTAAACTCTTAAATCTTGAGTTAGCCTCTGTTTCATATAATCCCATCTCAAGTGCACTCTGCAATATTTAGTGTTAATCTGAATTGTATATTGTTCTTGTCTGCATTTTTCTTTGTTTTAACCAAAAGCTAACTATTTGCATTTTACTTAGTCTGGGAACCTTAGTCTTGTAGTATCACTCACAGTAGTGAGATAATTGTGAATTGATGCAGGATCTGAGACTTATATATACAATTACACTGCATTTTTACTGTTTACTGATTGGATTCCTTTCTAACTGATTTCCGATAACTTATGCTGAGCTGTGCATCAGTGGTTTGCAGTGCCCTGTATAGACACAGGCACCTAGAGTTGTAGATTTCCATATAAAACTTCCAGTGCTGTTTTCTCATGTATCTAGCTCAGTGTAGAGCATCTAGTTTGCCCACTGAGAAGCCTTACCCCAAGAGTGTTGTTTTAGATCAATCCTAGACACCTCCTCAAAGCCCAAATACTCTAAACCCCAATTGCATCACCCCTCATAGATCACAAAAAAGAGGATTCACAGCCATAGTTGTGTACTTTCCTACCTTCTTTGTAGCCTGCCTAGTGGGAATGGGCATCCTGAGACAATGCAGCAATTGCTTCATGTTTAATGACACCCACCTTATTCTTAAGCAGGCTGACACAGTATGCAAGAGATGCAATTACACTATGTCTTTGGAGGCAAAACTTTTGCATACAGACACTGATTTCTCTAAACAGGTTGCCAGTAACACACACACTATACCTACTATGGATAAGAATAAACTCATGTATGCTGAGGTTCTTCATTTTAATCTACCCAAACCTCAAAGGCGTCCCATACACTGCCATCAACAACTTACTAAACACACTACAAAGACAGCACTCCCCAAGACACACGCAACCACATCTCACAATACCTTAACTTTCAAGCCCTTAAGGCAAACTGCCACACAACCCGGTATCTTGGTCATTGGAGAATCTGTTGTGTATATCCGCACCACACGCTCCAGAGACCTCAACCTCATTGCCACAGTCAACAGAACATGCTGGAGGGACAGGTTCATAACCAAGAGACTGCCCATGCTCTGGAATAGACTTCCCATACATGTCAAGCAGAGCACTTCACTGGCTCTCTTCAAGAGAAATCTTGATGAGTGGATAGGAAATAGAAAATTCACCCCGGGGATCACTCCTGTGGCTCAACTCGACAGAGGCAGTGGGAACTAATGTCGGGTGGCACAATACCAGGGTAATCCTATGGGCTACGCTTGTAAAGGCTCCAGGGCCATTAGCCTGGTACATACCTATGAACCTATGAGATACACTGATGTACCCCACACCAGGCTGAGCATGGAGACAGTCATGGTCGGTTACCTGTTAGGAACTAGGATATGCCAGATCACACATGGCCCCAGGACACTGAACCACAATTACCATTGTGACTCTGTCATAGTCAATGTGAGTGTTAATGAACTGAAGCATACCTCCCTGGACTAGATGAAGAGACTCATGATAGAGCTTTCAGATTATGTGTCCCAGGCAGGTATGAACATAACATTGAGCAGCATTCCACCTTCCAAGGATGATACCACAATATAAACAGAAAATGATTGACTTCAACAATTCTCATAGTTACTGGTGTCATTCTAAGGCGGTCCAATACCTGTCAGCTTGGGAGGACATGATCGACAGACAATTTATTTATTTATTTATTTCAATTTGATTACCGGGGAGGTCCACTGGGCTTGGGGGCCCGTTTTCAGTGGAGGCCCGGGGAGAAAAGCTCCATGTGTTTAGTTACATACAGTTACATACAATTTATAAAAGAAATTACATAAAAATTTGAATAAAAAGTAACAATAAAAGTTTCATAGACTATTATTACATATAACAGTAATCAGGGACTGAGAAGTAAAAGAAAAAATCCCAGATATTCAAGGGGAAAAATCCTGGTGTAGGCAAGAAATCAGGAAGTATTAATTAAGAATATAAGCTGAGTATATTAAAGAGGTTAGGCAGGTAAGTGAGGTTAGCCAGGAGAGAAGTGGGAGGATAGCTTCAGAGGTAAAGGCTGAGGAGTGCAATTGCATTTCCTGTTTTGGTAGAGGTAGGAATGAAGCTGTTTTTTGAAGATGTTTGGGTTGGTATAGGTCCTAAGTGAGGAGGGCAGAGCATTCCATTTTTTGGCTAGGGTAAAGGATAAGAGCAGTTGGCCTGCAGGGCATTTAGGTTTTTGAACTGTGATTAGGTTTTGGTGAGAGGATCTAAGTGATCTAAGGGGGGTATAAGGCTGTAGAATATTAGAAAGAGCAGGGCAGTTTGAGGGGTGGAAGAATAAGTTGTGGGCTGTTGAAATTTGGAGAAAGTCAAGGTGATTGGGGAGTTCCAGCCAGTTTAAGGAGTGGAGGGAGGTGCAATGATGAGAGGAGGATTTGGCATTTGTGGCAAATCTAGAGATTTTGTTGTAGCCTTGTTCCAATTTGGAGGTAAGTGTAGAAGATAAATTAGTGAGGAGGGGAGCGCCGTACAGGAGGGAGGGAAGAAGGAAAGTAGAGGCAAACGTAAGTCTGGTGTGAGGAGAGAGGAAGTGTTTTTTTCTATACAGTAGTCCAACTGTTATGTGAGTTTTTTTTATGTTTAGTTGGATATGGTCATTAAATTTTAGTTGGTCATCAATTATTACGCCGAGAAGCTTGGTGGAGGAGACAATCTCAATGGTGGAGGTGTTGTGACTGGTAATTAAAAATGAATTCTTATCTAGAGAGGATGATTTAGATGGGGTAAAAAGGAGGATCTTAGTTTTGTTTGCATTTAGGGCAAGATGATTTTGGAGCATCCCATTTTCTGTGGTAAAAAAGGCAATCTGTGTTTGGGTCTTTAGTTCTGCTAGATTTGGGGCACAACAGATTAAGGTGGAATCATCGGCATATTGCACAACTTTGGTGTTGGGAATAGCTTTATGGAAGTCATTAATAAAGATGTTAAATAGTAATGGGCCTAGAATGGAACCTTGTGGTACACCAGTAGGGGTAGGAAGGAAAGAAGAGGTAGCTTGGGCCCATTTCACAGCTTGGGACCTGTTTGAAAGGTAGCTGGAGAACCAAGAGAGAGGTTTTTGGCAGAGGTTGAGATTAGAGAGGTGGTTTAGAAGGAGTGAATGAGAGATGGTATCAAAGGCTTTGGATAAATCTAGAAGAACAGAGGAGACTAAGTTACCAAAGTAACGTGCTGAGTTGACAGAGTGTAAGAAGGATAGAAGGGCAGTGGTAGTACTATGTCCATGGCGGAAACCGTGTTGGGTAGGGGAGAGAAGTTGGTGTTTGATAAGGAATGGCAAGAGTTGCAGGTGGATACATTTTTCAAGAATTTTGGATAGAGGGGAGAGGATGGCTATGGGATGGAAGTTGGAGATGGAGCATGTTTTGCCACCCTTGTGGAAAGGCAGAATGAAGGCAGAGCACCATAGTTTGGGTACATAGCATTCAAGTAAAGACCTACTTATTAGGATGCTGGCGGGTATGGCAATAGAGTCAGAAGAAATTTTTAGGAAGGAAGATAGAATGTTATCAGGGGCATTTGAACAAGGCTTTAGTTTTTGGAGAAGTTTCTTTATAAGGTTGGTGGATACAGGTTTGAGTTCAAAGGAGGGGGCAAGGGATGCAGGGACTGAAGATTGAGCAGGGAGGGTGGGAGGGTTATTGTTGGAGAAAGTTTTGGTTAGATCAGCGATAGAAGAGGTAAAGAATGAATTGAAAAGGGAGGCTACTTCGAGGTCTGATTTGCTGGTATCAGGGGAGGGGTTGCTTTTTGTACCTGGTCTAAGGAGGGAATTGATAGAATTCCAGAATTGTTTAGGATTTCTTGCATTGTTTTCTTGTAGTTGGATATAGTAGGACTTTTTATCCCTAATGACTTGCTTTTTGGCTAAGTTACTGCTTATATTTGAGGAAGGTTTGTGGATCCTTATGTTTAAGGTGGGCTTTCCAGGTTTTATCTCTTTGAAGCATTATCTTTTTAGTGTCTTTAGAGAGCCAGGGGGAGTTAATAGTTTTGATTCTTTTTGTTCTAATAGGGGCTTGGGAGTTAAGGACAGTTAAAAATGTAGAATTGAAGTAGTCAGCGGCTTCATCTAGTGGTAGTGTTTTTAGGAGGTTCCAGTTGGATAGTTTAAGAGAGTTAGAGAAGGAAGTAGGGCTAAAGTTAGATAGGTTACGAGTATGAATGTAGTGGTGAGAGTGTGGGGAGGAGGGAGTAGCACGAATGGCGAAGGCAGGGAAATGGTCTCCTAGTGGGTCAGGGGTGACGCCTGATTTTGTAATTTTATTTGGGTGAGATACTAGGATCCAGTCAAGTATTGTGCCAGGGGGATTAGAATTGTTGGGTCGAGTGAAGGAATTAGTAAGTTGAGTGAACTTGAATAGGTTGATGGCTATAGTGGGATTGGCGCTATTGATTTTTCCCCAGTCAATATTTACATCACCCATAATGAAGGTTTCCAGGTTAATATTGGAGGAGGTCCAGGAGAGGATGTCTTCAAGAGTACTGATATTGTTACCAGGGGGAATATAGAGGCAAATGATGCAGATGCTTTTATGGTTGTATATTTTTAGTAAACCAATCACAATTTCAGAGTTGTTAAAAGAGGGGATGGGGTTAGGGTAGGGAGTAATGGACAAGAGTTTGGAGTAAAGTAGAGCAACGCCACCACCTCTTTTGTTTGGCCGGTCTGACTGGAGACAATGAAATCCTGGAGGAAGGAACTCTGAGTCAGAAATATCAGGTTTTAGCCATGTTTCAGTGATAGCAGCAATGTCAGGAGTGTTATTACTGAGCCAGGCATGGAAGAGAGTTAATTTATTTTTTAGGCTTTGGGCGTTAATAGTAATGCATTTGAGGTTTTTGTTAGGGTGTATGTTGCTAGAGTGTGGGAGAATAGAGGGAGAGAAATTAGGGCCTGGGTTGGGGGTGAATGTCACCAGCTAGATAAAGGTAGGGGAGGTGGGGGGTGTTGTTTTCTAATTTGTAATTAGTTGCAGGAAGGCGGAAAGGCTTTGGTTTAGGTTTGGAGTTATTATTTATGGTAGGGAAATGTTTTACTTTTGATAGAAGGGAGGGGTGGGAGGGAAATAAAGAAGCAGAGATATTATGGTAGTGGGACAATAGGAGGTTTTGGGGAGAAGGAGGAGGAGGAGAGGGTATATGGAAATTGGTATAGCTGGTTATTTGGTAAAGGTATAATAGAAGTATGGTAGAGGATGAGAGCAGGAGGAGTTTGGTAGGAAGGGTGGGCATGATAATTAGAATTTGGTAGGAGGTGATAGAAATGCTGCTTCACCAGGGATGGTCTGCAGTTGTTTCCACTAGGCTTTTGGATATTGACCAAAACATTATCCACCCCATAGTGTCTTTCTTAGGCAATGTTAATCTGATAAACCTTCCAATGTAGCTCATTTTATGCAAAATAAACTAAAGGAGTTGCTGCTCAATGCTTGGACTCTCAACAAGAAGCTCCACTCCCTGGAAGTGCTCCTCACCCTGGAGAGTGTTGAGATCTGTGCACTTACTCAGAAATGGTTTAAAGAAGCGGAAGGGTCCATGGCATTACAAGACTATAATGCCTTCCACACATTAAGACCAACTACCACAGAAAAAGGGACAAGAGGTGGAGGTGTATCAATCTACATAAAAAGTAAGCACACCTCTAGATTGGTCAAATAATATCACATACTTGAGCTACACAATGTCCATCTAATGTTAGGTAAAGTCCAATACCATGTCCTTGTTAGTTACAGGTCTCCATCTGTGATCCAGGATAACCGTACCACACACTTGAAGGTACTGGAGTCACTCACAGTTAAGCCAAACACCATATTCGTGGGTGATTTCAACTATCCCACAATAATTATATGTTTTAGACCTTTCTCCTCCTTTGTTCCAAAATCAATTTTGTTTTCTTTCTATCTCTCTCCCACCCCAGCCTACTTTCTTCTCACTGTTTACTGTTATGTTTTAAGCATACACAAAATGCTGCTACCACCCATTCTTAGTTTGTTCAAATCCTTTCCCTGCAGTACTTTACATCCTCAGACTTACCTCTCTGATTGTTTTCATAGCTAGATAATAGACCAGGGCCAGCTTAGGCTCACTCGAGTCTCCTACCCGACCCCCATTATCTCTAAAGTTATACTTATTGTCACTCGTTTAGTCAGGATAAAATAGATGAGTCTTTGTGGGTTCTGTTCAAGCAGCTTTATTAGGTACAAACATCAGGATTGAGGCTTAATAACTTTAACTTAGATAAACTTATAAACAAACTAGCTATTACATTCATACATGCTCACTCTCTGGCTGCACTCTCAAAATGGCACTGAAGCTAGCATGTGCTTGATATTTATATGCGTGTGCTGTCCTTGGAAATGCTTCTTAAAGGTACGACACACACACTATTCTACATCCTCCCTTTTTGAGAAATCAGTCATGCAATATTGACGACATTAATTGACATGCAATCAATACAAATCATTCTTTGTCATGCAATTATACAGAACTAAATACATCTAGACAGTTATGTCTAGGTTAATGTGTATTTCACAATAGGTCTGGAAATACGACCAAATCATGTGACATAGAAATTAGAATTAGGCCTAGCAACTGGGACTGTCTCTGCTGAATGTTCAACTTTGGGGACATCAGGAACATCATCAGGAATGGAAACAGAAGTTAAAACACATTCTGCAACAGGAACATTGTCTAGATTGCTCCGAGATCTAGAGTCTGTATCACAGGAATAGTGCTGCAATATCGACTCTGGTACAGGAAGATGTCTACGATTTTTCCTGTACTTCACATCCTCAGATTCTATGAAGTAGGATCTTGGCTCAGTACATATACCTGTCACTTGACCAATCTGGTCGAAACCTTTCGCTGCTTGTATCCTCACTGTTTTCATTCTTTCAATGGACAAAGAAATCTGCGCAATTTATCATAGCTGGACTTTTAGAAAGAACACTTTCTCTATAATTGGGCTTTAATTGTACTGAACTGCATGTTCAGCTAGTCCATTTGTCTGTGGATATTCTGGACTACTAGTAACGTACAAAGTCCCATTCTTTTGCAAATTTCTGAAACAACTGATTGGTAAATTGGGTATCATTGTCAGAAATAACTTTGCGTGGACTACCATGGACTGAGAAATGACGTTTCAACTTGGTGATAACAGCAGTGGACATTAGATTGGGTAGTAAATCAATCACAAACCAGTTTGAATAAGAGTCTACCAACACTAAGTAATGCTGATTGTTCCACTCAAATATATCAGTGTCTACTGTTGACCAAGGTAGCTCAGGAACTTGACTTAGCTGAAGTGTTTTTTTTTGCAAATGTGGTTTAGTACTATTGCATACTGAGCAAGAAGAAAGTACATTAGCAATGTCTTTTACTAGAGAATGGCCAAAGTACTAGTTTTCTCATCCTTCATTTGGTAGACTCAGAACCTGGGTGACCACGTTGCAAAATCTGGATAGATTCATGTTGTAAGGAAGCAGGAACAACAATTTTAGGACCTTTGAAAATAATGCCATCTTCCATCAACATCGCATCTCTATAAGAAAAATAAGTTTGTACTTCAGGTGGTACACTAGATTGCTTTGACGGCCAGCCAACATTAATGTAGTGGTTGAGCTTTTGCAAAATTGGATCAGTCTTTGTATGATCTCTCAGCTCATCAAGTCTCTTGGTAGAAACAGTACGCACTTTCATGATGTCAAAATCAAAATTCTCTGCATGAAGCTGTTCTGTTGCATTTCTGGGCAATCTGGATAATGTATCAGCCAGATAAAGAAGTTTGCCTTTTGTATAGACCATTTTGAAGTTGTGGTTTTGCAATTTGAGCATCATTCTTTGCAATCTCGCTGGAGCTGAATGCATAAGCTTCTTTAGAATAGTCCAAACAGAACGAAAAACTTGTAAGGTAAACCAAGTCCAGGTCCCAGAAAAATGCAAACCGAAGAACCAGCAGTATATAGAAACAGCACAAAAGTTTAATAATCCAGAAGACAAAAAAAATCCATAAAAGTTGTTTAACATAAAAACAAATCCACTACTAAGTGCTTTCACCCATTAATACATTCGGGCATCTTCAGAGTAGTGAAATCACAAAAAAATCAACTGCCTTAAATAAATTCAAAAAAATTCCCGCCCTATAGGTAGACCAATCAAAACAAAATATACCTTACCAAGATGTTTAAGGTGGGATCAGTTCATAGTAAAAAAACGTATACAAAAATATGTGTGTATAAAAAAACATACAATAGAAATATATATAAATGTATATATGTGCTATATATTATATATAAAGCTCATCAAAAACACCAATTTAAACAAAACTAGATCTATATTTTAAGATACTAGACAAGGAAATAAACTCATTGATACCAGGGGGTCTAGATGCATCTAATCTAAGTTGCCACAAAGTTTCTCGAACTTCAAGCAAAATCTTAAAATTACCCCCTCTATCATTGTTGGGTATTCTGTCGACAACAAAAAATAAAAATTTGTTAAAATTCTCACACTTGACACTGTGCATGTAGAGAGCGTTACTTGACCTCTTGTTCCTAATGTCCCTTAGGTGCTCAAGAATTCTTACCCTAAGTTTCCTAATGGTCTTACCTACATAAAATGTAGGACAGCTAAGACATGTAGAGATATAGACCACTCTCCTGGTATTGCAATTACAATATCCTGGACATTTAATAGATCTGTGAAAGTTCTGAACTACCACATAAGGACCATTATTAATATACCTACATACACTACATGACCCACATTTGTTCATTTTAGAGTTTCCATAAGGTCCATTCTTAGAACTTTCCCTTTCCATCAACTCTTTCAAATTCATCCCTCTACTAAATGTAAAGAGCGGCAAGTTACCAACAACTTGCTTAGTGTCATTATCCATAGTATATTGCCACGTTTCTCTTAAAATTTTTGCCACTCTATCAGCATACCCGTTAAAGGGTAATATCATAGCTCTTTTAAAATTATCAAAATCAATAAAAGAAGTACTGTTGACAAGCCTATGGGTCTCTTTAATTAATCCGCCTAACAGGATAGGTCTAAAGACTAAATGCCTTTTACCAACAACCTCATTTTTGATGTTGATCAAAAAATCAAGAGGATAACCTCTATCTAAAAACATGTCTACTAAGCTCTTAATTTCCAAGTCATATTTGGCATCTTCACTAATTAGCCTAGAGAGCCTGACCATCTGTCCCTTCACAACATTCTTTTTTTGATAAAGGGGATGGCAGCTTTGGAAGTGCAAAAAGCTATTTGAATAGGTTTCTTTACGAAAAATGTTGGATTCTAATCTGATAACCCCTTCACTCACTCTAGTGTAAAGTGTGATGTCAAGATAGTTACACCTATTACCATGTACCTTGTAGGTAAATTTGAGAAAATTAGTAGTGTTGTTAAGATATTCTATAAAGGTATGTATAGTATCAACTGGCCCTCTCCAAAAAATTAACCAATCGTCAAGGTACCTCAAATAAAGTGACACGTACTTCATGTAGGTTGATGTAAACACTTTGTCCAATTCCCATTGTGCTAAAACGAGATTGGCATAAATTGGCGCACATTTTGCACCCATAGCTACACCTGTTACTTGTTTGTACAGTTCACCCTCAAAAGATAAAAAGTTGTTAGATAGAATAAGTTCCATTAGATCAACTAGAAGTGACCTTTTAACAGTATGCATGTCACAAAATCTTTCAAAGACAAATCCGAAACATTTCTAAACCTTCCACCTATTGACCATAATAAAAGGATCGTCAAAGTGTTTTTGTCTAATGACATCTAGACAATGCCAGGAGTCATGCAAAATGTGTGTAAAATGATTGACAATATTTTTACAATAAAAGTCCACAAAAGAAGCCATAGCTTCAGTCTTGGAGCCCCTAGCTGAAACAATCGGGCAAAAAGGTGGATTACTCATATTTTTGTGGATCTTTGGTATTCCAAAAATAGATGGCGTCACAGGAGCTTCTACTGATAAAAAATGAAATTCATTGTTGTCTATAATACCCTCCAATAACCATTCATAAAGAAGCCAATCAATTTTGGAATAAGCCATATTCAACTCATTACGTGACACCTGGTATAAGAGTTGGTGTCATTAAGTAAACATGACATTCTATTGGAATAATCAGTAGACATCATAATCACAACCCCCCACCCTTGTCTGGTTTCATCACTCGGAACTGATTAGAAGATGTTAACTCACATAAACAAAAGTGTTCACCTGCAGTTAGTTTATCTGCTTGATGGTCAGTCAATCTACTTAACCTTCTGATCTGCATTTCACACATAGACTCAAAAACATGAATACAAGGGTGGGTTGGGGGAATAAACATACTTTTCCTTTTAGGCCGTGGAAATTGTTCCTTAGACAAATTGGGATTATTAAAAAAATACATCTGTAAATTTAATTGTCTAGTATACAACCTCAAATTAACTAAAATTTTAGCTACATCATTTCTAAACTTGGGTACAAAAGTAAATCCCTTCTCAAATAATGAAAGGTGATCATTAGTCAACTTAAAATTAGTAAAATTGTATAAATAAACATTATTAACCTTGACAAGCTTGCACAATATATCATTATCAACATCAAAATCAAAATTAAAATTAAAATTCCCACCTAAATCATTCCCTAATGACAAATTGGATATTGAATCAAAATTAGAAACATAAGCATCACCAGTAACTTGAAATTGTACCTGTGGTGAAAATAATACGGAGCAACCAGCCTCCTCACTACAAGCCAAAGAATTTTGTGAAAATTCATGTGATAAAACATTATTGTCTTGCAAAAAAGTCTCAAGCTTACTGGGACAAATGTCCTGCTGTAAAGAAAAATCATTAAAATCTTCGTCAGAACTGTAAATCTCAACAAAAGTGGGTACAGTAACTAAAACCTCTGCCTTCTGTTGTTGTAAGGTCCCTCGTGTAGTCGTCCCCGTAGTGGTGGCCCGTAAAAGCGTTGGTTGCGCTCCCGAATACGTTTGGAGCGCCTCGGAAGAGGGGGATCTAAAAAATCGTCGTTCTCGTCAAACAAATCAATTTCAGTCCCACAATCATTGTTGATGTCTCCCCTTTGTGATAACTCTTGAACAGAGTAAATATCACCTGAAGGGAGCACATGCGAGTAACCTTCGGTACTCAAACCATTGTGAATGTTAAATTTTGGAAATTCTCTAAAATGAGAGTATACCTTGGAGTTGGTATAATGATAGGTATCTCTCTTAAGTTTTAGGGACTTCAGTTCTAATCCCTTACTCACTAAAGTGTCAATCTTGTGTAGAATCGACTTGTTGAATTCAAAAAGCAGATCTTTAGTAATGTTGCCGTTAATTTGCCCCAGTTCTGTTTTCAACAAGTCTAACCTTTGATTGTTATTACGAATAATGATACTCATGAGCTCTAAACCCATACTGTCAAAAAATTCAAGAAGTTCATTAAATCCGTCAGACCCTGCAATAAACCCAGATGGAAGTTTAAACATCCTCAAGCCCTTCGGCACTTGTTTAAGCGTAATAGATTTTTCCAAAAAGACATTGTCCATCTGCAGTGATTTAAACTTTTTAAGTTTTAGCTCAAAATTAGCCAGCTGAGCTTTAATAGTACCTGGTCCTGCATTACGCCTAGTGTCGGTGTTCCAATCAGGTGATATGGGATTGAAAAAAGCATCAAATCTGTTAATACTGGGGTTAGACGAGTTAAGCAGGTTAGAAGTTGTACTGTTAACAGTTCTGTTGTTGTTGTCCACATTAATAGGACTTGTATTCGCAACATTGTTAAAAACACGTATATCACTAGTGGTAGGCGGGGTATGTAATGTGTAAAGTTCAGCTTGCGACTCAGTTAATAAAGGATCTTGTGTTCTAATTTCTGACACAGGAACGTTAACCACCATACCTTTTTCTCGGAATAAATTAATAAGTTGTGTCGTGAGGTTAAAATACTGTAACATAAGCTGCTCCATATAGCCAGTAGGACGCCAAGCACGTAACTGGAAACCCGTCGGCAATAAAACATGACAATCCAAGCAGAATTTTTGAATTTTTTTGAATTTATTTAAGGCAGTTGATTTTTTTGTGATTTCACTACTCTGAAGATGCCCGAATGTATTAATGGGTGAAAGCGCTTAGTAGTGGATTTGTTTTTATGTTAAACAACTTTTATGGATTTTTTTTGACTTCTGGATTATTAAACTTTTGTGCTGTTTCTATATACTGCTGGTTCTTCGGCTTGCGTTTTTCTGGGACCTGGACTTGGTTTACCTTACAAGTTCTTTAGAATAGTAACTAGAGTCTGGTGATCGGTTTCAATCTTAATAGCTTCACTATGGATATAGTCATGTAACTTTGGACATGCAAATGTTGTTGTTGTTGTTGTATCTTTCGGCTTTTCCCAGTTAGGGGTCGCCACAGCGGAACTCCGGTCCACTAATGATTGGCAGTAGATTTTTACGTACCGAGTCGCCAGCTCTGACGCACAACCTTCAACGAAGGTACGCCCATTCACGCATGTCTCCACACAGAAGACGCTTTAGCTGAGAATTGAACAGGACGTCTTACTGTGAGGCGACAACGCTACCGCAGCACCACCACCGCAGTATTATAACTTTGAACATGAAAATACTATTGCTAAAAGTTCTTTCTCAATTTGAGCATATTCCATTTCAGTTTGGGTAAGAGTTTTAGGCTGCTGGTCTACCTTCTTGAAGTATAACTGCACCAAGGCCAAATTTTGAAGCATCAGAGGAAAGAGTTGCTGACGTATTGACATCATAGTATCTTAATATAGGTGGGGTGGAAATTTTCTGCTTAAGGTCTTCAAATGCCTTCTGGTGCTGTTCCAACCAAGACCATATAACATTTTGCACCTCAGCTCTCTCAGAGGTGCTGTCAACTCAATGAAGTCTGTTAAAAACTTGCTTAAATAGTTGACCATACCAAGAAAATGTTGTAGAGTGTGAACATTATCTGGAGCTGGCATCCCAAGAATGGCTGATTGCTTGGACGGGTCTGGTCACAACCCAGTGCTAGTAAATAAATTACCTACATATGTAACTTTTGGTAGTCTGAATTTGTACTTCACAGGATTGAGCATTAAGTTCACTTTACATGCTCTGTCTAGAACTCTCTTAAGGTTTCTGTCATGCCCTGCATCACCATTGTCTTCAACCAATAAATCATCTACTATTATGGCACAAGGATAACCTGAAAAAATTTGCTGCATTGCATGCTGAAAGGCTTGACTTGCAAAATTTATTCTAAATGGCATCCTGAGGAATCTGTATCTGCCAAATGTGGTACTGAAAATAGTAATAAAGATTTGCGATGAAGCATCATTTGCCAAAATGAACTTTTTGATTCCAAGACAGAAAAAACAATGGCATTTGGTATTAGGGCTGCAACTTCCTTGACTGTACACATTGGATGATGCTGTCCCTTTAATGCTTTGTTCAAATCTCTTGGGTCAATACATATTCGGATTTCATCTCAGACTTTTTGTGGGCTGCTGCCATGGATGATACCCATTCACTTGGTTCTGTAACTCGACAAATTACCCCTTGCTGCACCATTTTATCCAACTGAGCTTTAACTTTATTCTGCATAGCTATTGGAACTTTACTTGCTGGTCTCTGACCAATGGACTGACCTCTGGGTCTAACGTCATAGAATACACAGCTAGAAGCTTGCCCATCTTGTCATCGAAAACATCAGCATACTCTGAGAAAATAGCTTCAGTAAACTAGGATCTGTGCTTATATGATGAACTTCTTTGGTAAAAGAAAGCAAACTGATTTTCAAACTATCTCTGAGACCCAATAATGACTGCACAGGTCTTTGGACTACATAGAATAACACGTTGTAACAGTTCCTAGCCAAATAATCACTACTGAGCCTTTGGTTTGAATTTCTTCACTTCCATAAGCAACAAGTTTCGCACTACTAGCCACATTGAGTTGTTCATTATTTCGTACCTTAGCAAATGTGTCTGCTGACATAACATTACACTTTGAGCCAGTATCCACTTTAAGCTTGGTGGTTTTACCATTGATCTAGACAGTACAAAACACTTCATTCTTTGCCAACACATATATTGCATCAACCTTTTCACCAATTACTGATAAACCATATAAGTAGAAAGTAGAATTGCAGCACGCTATATGATCAACTTGCTTTTCTGTGTGACTCTTCTTTATAACTGTGTGAGGTTTACTTGATTTGCAAAACTTTTGAAAATGGTTCCATTTTTTACATTTGTGGCATTGCGGACCAGATGCTAAGCATTTTTCTCTCTTACACTCATGATTGGCACCACAATTGCGACAGTTAACAATAAAGCTTGATTTGGGTTTTGCTAACTCACCCTTGTACTACACTGACCTTTCTTAGAACTTGCTGGAAACTACGGGTTTTATCTGGGGAGCCTGCAGGGGTGGCAGATGCCATGTGCTTAGGCCTGCTTCTGCTAGCCAAGTGTTGCATGCAATCTACATTTGCTCTGGAGCCTGCTGAAATTATGCTCTTATCACTTGCAAGCATATTTGTCTGCCTTTTCGTAACTTCATGAATTTGACAAATCTCAATAGCTTTACTCAGCATTAAATCACTGTCACGAAGCAAAATCTTTCTCACTGCAGGACTATTAATACTACATACAAGCCTGTCCTTTTTCAACTCATCTTTTAAGGCAGAAAATCGGCACATTTTAGCTTTGTTTCCCAGGTCAGTTATATAAGCTGAAAAAGTTTCCCTTGGTTTTTGATCTCTTCTGTAAAACACATGCCTCTCTAATAATTTGTCTGGGGGCTACACATTTCCCTGAACTTGTGCTTTAAACACTCGGAGTCTTCCCTTGATTCAGCCTGTACAAACAGCATGATGGTTTTCAACTTCTCCCTCATATACTGCTAGTGCATACACAAATGAACTTTCTCTTTCAATGGCTTCTGACCCAGAAAAAAATAGAAAAATGAATGCCCTCGTGCGTGCATCTTTGTCAAAATAAACTGCTTGTATAAAAATATTGTACTGTTCCTCAAATATTCTACATTTCTCTGTAATATTCTGATCAAATACCAATGGTGATGGTTTTCGAAATCCATCTGCCATATTAAAACATACCAGTGAAGGCTTTTGCAAGTATGCACGAACACACACATATACATATGCCAGAACTTTATGCCAGTATTTGTAACTATGCCCAATAGCACAACAAGCCTCTGAATAACTGAACTTTGCAAAATACATCTCTCGGGACACTGTAATACTCTTGACATCACTGAACCGTAAGAAATCACCTCTTATCAGTGTAAGAAACATTTCAAAATAACTGCCCTGTGCAAGTGAACTGGGCAGAAAAAGCTCAGAGTAAGAAATATTTCAAAGTAACTGTACTTTGCAAATAACAGCACACTGAAACGTTCCCAAAATAGCTGTAGTTTGCTAAATGCCTCTTTATAGTGCAAGCAACACTCTCTCCGGGATTCATGAAGCTCGGCGCAAGGACGGCGTTAGCCTTGCGCTGAGCCTGCAGTGTAGAGATGGCGCAGCAGCACCACATGCATATTAATGAAGGTGCACTGCCGCAATGTCCACGTGCATAGGAACCGTGTGCGAGTGCAGGGGGCATGTCTAAGCGCTGTACGGAGGTGTGAACATGTCGGCTGCAGACGCAAAACCTAAAATGCTGACTAGCTGACTAGTACAGCCTGCCCCTAATTATAATCACTCCTGTCAGTGTCCATGGATACGGAAATGTATGCAAAGCATACAAGACAGTTTTGCGAACACCAAAATAAAAAGTAAACACAAAGGCATGTAGCTGAATATTGAGTCCCCATCTCTCGAAAAAATGACATTTAAAACCCCGTGTCCGTATTCCATTGTAGTGTTGATAGTTATACCAAGTGGAAGCGAAACGCAGCGTGTTAGTGTGCTGCTGCCATTTGCTAAGCCTAGCCCAATGGTTAGGGTTACCACCTGTCCCACATTGTGAGGGACAGTCCCCCCCTGGGCAGTTGTGTCCATACCAAAACCATTAGAAATGTTAAATGTCCTGCGATTGTAGGACATAATTATGTCCCATATTTTATGTAATAGTTCCATACAATACTTATTTCTGTATGTAAAATACCTAAATGTTACAAGGAACAGAATAAGCAACTAAACGAAACAGAATAAGCAACTAAACTGCTACAACAATAAGCTTTCATTTAGGCATAAAACTAAAGTACTATCCTTTGTACTGACCGTGGGTATGTGTTGGCCTGTAAAATCTGATGTGTGTCCCGAAAATGTCCCATTTTGGTCATATGAAAAGGTGGCGACCCTACCAATGGTCAGAGCATTCGCTCAATATCTGCCCATTCGTGGTCCAAGTCGTCCTTGTCTGGATGGCCCAAAGATGAATGGGTATTACCCGGGTCTACCTACCATGTCATGAAAGATAAGTATTTGCGTGTACCTATGTGCATGAAGTACAGCATGTGGAAGATCAAAAATACTAGGATAGCCTTCACAACCATATTGGTACCAGAGATATGTAGTGTACGCAATGTGTTCTGTTGACTGTGCCATGGGCCATCAACCAGAAAAGGGATGGATGGTGTGTGTGTAATATGGGTGTGGGGGGTGATGGGTAATGTAATAATTCGGCAAGGGGAGATTGGGTCAGATGCACAATAGGTGAACTGGAGGTGTACGAGGGAGCAGTGGGTGAATCAGAAAGAAAACCAAAGAACAAACATTCACATCCACAATATAACCTGACAGGCCATACTGTAGAACACAATCCCACAAACATATGAACATTAAAATGTGCGATACACATGTACAGAAACGTTACTGGCTCACAGCCACATAATGGTCTGGCCTGAACTGAGCCATCCAACCCAAACACACCTGGATACATAATTGAATACCCATCATCCCCTCCACAGCACACCACCCCCCCTTCCTGAACGTCCATCAAAACCACCCATACTCAGGCCGCTAGCTTGGCACAGCCATATCTGCACACACTGACCACTACTCATATCTAGTAGGCAGTCTCACCCTAGGCAGTCTCAGGATTGCAAACTATTTATCCCTTGCATGTATAACCCTACCTCATTTTCGTAAAGCCAAAAGAATCGAGGTCATTGGTCCCCCACAATTTTTGGATATCCCTCATGGGATAAGTATCTGTTCTGAACATTAGACTTGGTGCCACGACACGATGTCCAGTCCTGTAGACATCTGGTCACAAGTTGTATGAGCAGTAGTTGTCCACAACCCTGCTCAGCCTCCAGCCGGTTCTGCAAGATGAGAACAAAATCAGTAGACCTTCTTCTAAGTATTTTGTGTTGAAGCGTCAAAAGTATGTCAGTTGGGTAGTTTCTTTGGACAAATAGATCCCTCAATATGTCTAGTTCTACTGAAAAAATGTCATCCTCACTGATAATATGAGATAACCTGATCATCTGGCCCTTGACTACATTACTCTTGACATAGGCAGGGTGACAACTCTTATAGTGTAGAAATGAGTTACTATAAGTTTTCTTTCTATACAGTCTGGATTCTAATTTGCCTTTTTTAATATACAATTGTAAATCCAGATAGTCAGTACTATTCTTGTCAACCTTGTGTGTAAATTTTAGAAATGTAGTCGTGTTATTCAAATATAGAATAAATTCATCCAGTTCATCAAGTGTGCCTTTCCAAAAGAACAGAATGTCGTCCAAGAATCTTAAGTAAATAGGCATCTTAGCCTTGTATTCAGATGTCAAGACAAACTGATCCTCCCATTCTGCTAAAGCAAGGTTGGCGTAAATGGGCACACATTTAGCATCCATGGCAACCCCAGTGGACTGCCTATAATATTCATCTTCAAAACCAACGTAGTTGTTCTCCAACACTATTTGCATCAGATCAACCAACAAACCCTTCTTGGTCCGGTGCAAGTTAGTGTGTTTAGCCAGACTTTTGCTGAACCAATCGAGACCAAAATCATGGGGAATCACTGAAAATAAGTTGACATCAACAGTTACCAACAAAAATTCCCCCAAGTCTTCGTTGGTCAAAATTCTAAGACAGTCCAAGCAATGCCATGAATCTTTTAGTATGTGAGGCAACCTGTCCAAAGTATCCTTGGTCACAATGTCTATGTATGAGGCTAGTGGTTCAGTTTTAGATCGTCTAGCTGCAACTATCAGTCTAAAAGGTGGATTGGCTATGCTTTTGTGAATTTTGGGTATGCCAAAAAGAGTGGGTATGACCAGATGTTCTACCAATAGATATTTATATTCCTCAGCATCTATGATTCCTTCACATAGCAACTCATAAAGCATCCAGTCTATTTTGGTATAAGCCTTCTGGACATCAGATTTAGAGGATAACTCATACGTGCTGGAATCGTTTAGAATGTTCTGCATCTGCATTGAGTAGTCAGTGTTGGTCATAATAACCACTCCTCCACCTTTATCTGGTTTCATAACCCTATATTCCTTGTTGTCAGAAAGTTCCTTTAAACAAAAGACTTCTGCAGATGTTAAATTGTTGTCAACTGTAATCTGTCTATTATCAAGAAGCCACCTAATTTGTGTTGTACAATTATGCACTAATTGACAGTGTATTTAAAGTTTGTTTTGAATGAAGTTAACTGACTCTGAAGATGCCCATGAAGGTGAAAGCGCTTAGTCAGTAACGGTTGCTGTATACACATTTTTTATTTTTATTTTTGGACAATAAAGGGTCTGTGATTTTATCTGGTTTGTTGCCTTCAGTGCCTTTCTGCTTACCAGTATTTCACTATTTTGGAGCTGCTCAGTTGTTCATTTGGCACTTGTCAACAATACTGGACTTTATCACTTGTTACCTGGTTATTGTAATTGACCCTGTTTGGGTTGATATTTTCAGTGAAGGACTTTTGTTTTGAGATTTATTTTCTGGGGTAGTGATAACCACCACATGCTGTTGCCATTAACGTTTTGTACTACACTGGATGTCGCATTTGGGTGAGCTGAACAGCTACTGAGGTCAACTACCTACTTTTCTACCTATCCGTCGAAGCTGATAACCTGTGTTAATTATCTTTGGATTGACCAGTTCGTTCCTTGTCCTTGGTTTGAGCTGAACAGCTATCAAGATTTGCTTACTGGTTTATCACTCAACGTAATTTTGGTGTGGACTCGTCCTTTTGGTGGAAATAAAAACACTCTGCAAATATTTTACTTAGTGGCATATCGCTTCCACTTTAAATTTACTTTGAGGTACTGCTCTTCCTGGTTGGATGACTCATGTCGACTACGTTCTGCTTGCTTTGAATGAACTTTCATTTTTGGTACGTGCCGTCAGTTTCGCTTCCATCTTTACTATTTTCATCTAAAGGAAGCGACGGTTTTATCAGAGCTATTTATAGCATTTGTTACATTGGGCGGATGAGTTAATTTAGACAACTCTTCTTTTTTGTTTTACTTCATGGCGGTTCAATGGTTTAAACCACAACACAGGCTTTCATTCTATAAAATGAGAAAGCCATCGGAGGTTCCTTCGAAGCGTTTCTGGTTGTATTAAGACAACAAGGTACTATTTTTCTACAGTAATCACCATGTTATTCTAAGGCTTGAACTCATTTTGCCTTTGTTTTATTTATTGTTTCAAAGAGATCATTCCTATGGGACTGACTTGTGACTGACGCATTGGTAATTTGAACTTTGAAGCAGCGCAGCTTCCATGTTTGTTATTTGCACTTTGGATTGCTACTACAATTCACCAAGCAACCCAAAGGATTCAAATACATGATTTTGAATATTGTATTATTGTAATCATTAATTTATCTGTTTTTTATTTTATTTTATTTTATTTTAAATGTTTGAATAAGATTTTGATAGAAAAATAGATTTTTACCTATAGTCCTATAGTTAGTTTTATTTTTTTGTGAATTTGAAACAGGGCATGGTGTAAATTGATTTTCATTTCATTTTTCCAACAAATTTAGGGGCTGTCAAACTTTGTTTTTGACTATAACAATTTACGTTTTTTGTAGAAATAATCATTATTATCATTGTTTATTTTTATATACATTACAAGTAAGGGGATTTGTGATTTGTAGCAACTAGATTTGTTACAACACATTTGGTTTGCAATTTCATTTCGTGAGATAGGCATTACCATATTCTCACAACACAATTCAAGTACATCCCATTATTAATTTTCTTTATTATGAAGTTTTTTCAGTTGACCTAATCAATTGGTCTCAATTTTTATTAAGACTTTTTGGTTTTACTATTTATCAGTGAACAGGGAAATTTTCTTGGGTTAAGCCTTAGGTTATACATTTATATCATTGTTACGTTTTCTAACTTTTTAGATATATATTTCCATTCATAATGGAACAATTAATGGTTCAATATATGGAAATTTCAAGACAAATTATTACATTATTACAGGCCAACAAGACTACAGAGCACAGTATTAAAGATGTTAGTTTAACAGATACACAAGTGGAACTTTTTACTATGCATACACCTCCAGTGTCCACTGCTGAAAGGCAAGTGAACACAGAGATACCAAGAGGGGAAAGAAACCACAACCCCAGGGGGGATACCAATAACAGCAGAGGAAGGGTTGCTACAAACAGTACCCCTATAGGATTAATACTCGACATGGAGAACTTCTTGGTGCCCCCTGTTCTAGGTGACACCTCTAGACCAGATAATCCTGGGACATTCAACACCCAGGTACTTAGATTCGAGAAGTTAGTTAAGAAATACAAATCGCTTCAGATGGATAATGTCTTTTAGAGCGTTCCTTAGAACTTAACCAAGTACCTAGAGGCTTGAGAGTATATAGAATTCCTATGGTGATTGAGGCAAATACAGAGGCATATAAGAATATGCTGGGACTTTTTGATAAAACTGGGATGGATTTAATGAGAATTATCATCAGAGACAACAATAATAGGTTAAGTGTTTTAAAAAATGAACTAATCACCCTCAAGCAGAGCATTACTAACGATTTACTCTTTGAAAGAAACAAAAGTAGACTAGATAGAATTTCAACTGAACTTGAAAGATTTGTTAAAACAAGTATGGAAAGAAAACAGAAAAAGATATTAAGGGACACCACTGAATACAAAGAGAAAAGAGCTTACCCCTTACCGAACACGAGCGGGGATGTTCATTATTATGGGGACACAAGGAGAAACACAAATTTAACTGACGAGGGGGCAACTGATGAGGCACATTTTGTGGTGGAAGAGGACGAGGAGGTTTTTTTAGAAAGCCAACCTCAACTAAGACGGTAAGACAGGTTGAGGAATCGAGGCAATACACGAGACCAGGTGGATCAGAGACCACCTCAGGGATCAGGTCGGTACACAGGGAACAATTGGAGGGGTGGGCGACAGAGGAGGAACAACTCGAACTTGAACTTGAACTTCAACAACAACAACAACAACAATTGGCACAACAGATGAATGAGAATAGTGACAATACTTCAACTATTTCCCCTATTATTGATTCTCCAGCATTTTGTTTTGGATCACCTATTGATCTACCTCAACATTCTTCAGCCAGTATGTTAAATCCACTTTTGGCCAACAACACCAAAGAGAGCCCCACTATTTTAGGGGACAATTCCTTTTATGTTTACAACTTTTCTAGTTTGAAGATCATGGATAGTCACCTTAGTTTATTGAAAAAAGGTTTAACTTTTGTGCCTGATTTTAAATATGACATTAGTAAGGTTCTCATCAATGTAAACTTTATACAAGAAAACTGAACTTAAAAATATTCTTCAATAGTAAACAAAGGATTGATAGTGAGTTACAAACATTTTCAATTAGAAGAAGTAGTACATTTATACCCCCATATCATCCTGCTGTGCTAGCCTTTGAACGTCTATGTACAACACAAATTAGGCGGCTTCTTGATAATAGACAGATTACAGTTGACAACAATTTAACATCTGCAGAAATCTTTTGTTTAAAGGAACTTTCTGACAACAAGGAATATAGGGTTATGAAACCGGATAAAGGTGGAGGAGTGGTTATTATGACCAACACTGACTACTCAATGCAGATGCAGAACATTCTAAACGATTCTAGCACGTATGAGTTATCCTCTAAATTTGATGCCCAGAAGGCTTATACCAAAATAGACTGGATGCTTTATGAGTTGCTATGTGAAGGAATCATAGATGCTGAGGAATATAAATATCTATTGGTAGGACATCCGGTCATACCCACTCTTTTTGGCATACCCAAAATTCACAAAAACATAGCCAATCCACCTTTGACCGATAGTTGCAGCTAGATGATCTAAAACTGAACCACTGGCCTCATACATAGACATTGTGACCAAGGATACTTTGGACAGGTTGCCTCACATACTAAAAGATTCATGGCATTGCTTGGACTGCCTTAGAAGTTTGACCAACGAAGACTTGGGGGAATTTTTGTTGGTAACTGTTGATGTCATCAATTTATTTTCAGTGATTCCCCATGATTTTGGTCTCGATTGGTTCAGCAAGAGTCTGGATGAACACACTAACTTGCACCGGACCAAGAAGGGTTTGTTGGTTGATCTGATGCAAATAATGTTGAAGAACAACTATGTTGGTTTTGAAGATGAATATTATAGGCAGTCCACTGGGGTTGCCATGGGCGCTAAATGTGCGCCCATTTACGCCAACCTTGTTTTAGCAGAATGGGAGGATCAGTTTGTATTGACATCTGAATACAAGGCTAAGATGCCTATTTACTTAAGATTCTTGGATGACATTCTGTTCTTTTGGAAAGGCACACTTGATGAATTGGATGAATTTATTCTATATTTGAATAACATGACTACATTTCTAAAATTTACACACAAGTTGACAAGAATAGTATTGACTATCTGGATTTACAATTGCATATTTAAAAAGGCAAATTAGAATCCAGACTGTATAGAAAGAAAACTTATAGTAACTCATTTCTACACTATAAGAGTTGTCACCCTGCCTATGTCAAGAGGAATGTAGTTAAAGGCCAGATGATCAGGTTATCTCGTATTATCAGTGAGGATGACATTTTTTCAGTAGAACTAGACATATTGAGGGATCTATTTGTCCAAAAAAACTACCCGACTGACATACTTTTGACGCTTCATCACGAAATACTTAGAAGAAGGTCTACTGACTTTGTTCCCATCTTACATGACACACATAGGTTGTGTGACAAAGTTACCAACTGCAAAGAAGTACCTGAGGAATATCTTATTCCTGCAGATTTGCACAATATACTAGGTAAAAGTTCCTCTTTTATTAACAGTACAGGCTTGAATTTGAAAGAATTACTAGAGAGGACCCCTAGATATTTTGGTCAAAGACCTGCCAAAATGGCTAAATGTGGTAACTGCAAGGCTTGTAAATTTATCAGTGATGGTCCCTGTATTTGTCTAGGTAGTTTTAAGAGAACTTTGAAGAGCCCTGGTTACTGTAATTGTAATACGAGCATGGTTATTTATGATGCTACCTGTTTATCTTGCCCAGCATTCTATATAGGAATGACTATTAGGAAGTTAAGACAAAGAATATTAGAACATTATAGGGATATAAAGAACAAGAAAACCACTAATTCATTATTTGTACACACGAATCACTGTCCAAATTTTAAAAAGTTTATTTTCTTTGTCATCGACAGGCTTTACACAAAGGAGTTTGGGGGAGACTATAAAACTGTGTTGGAGATAAGGGAATGTCTCTGGCAATTGAGAATGGATGCTAGCAATGCCCCTGGTATCAATGAGGCATTGTCTTTAGCATGTATTTTAAGACATAAGGCAGCCTGTATACAACACACATTTTTGTTATTTTTAAATACTGTAATAGACATGTATTTTTTGTTTCATAAGGAACGTCATTATTGCACATGTTGGTTCCTAATTTACTTCATTTATTGTCATTTTTTTACTTTATTTTATTTACTTTATCTTTATTTTTTAGCAATCATTTACAGGGATTTTATTAAATAATATACTGTTTTGTAGGAGTTCAAGGCCTGGTGAACAAGCATCTAAAGGGGATTGTCAATTAATTAGCCACTTTTCTGTTTCACTACCTGTGTTTAATTATGCACTAATTGACAGTGTATTTAAAGTTTGTTTTGAATGAAGTTAACTGACTCTGAAGATGCCCATGAGGGTGAAAGCGCTTAGACAGTAACGGTTGCTGTATACACATTTTTATTTTTATTTTTGGACAATAAAGGGTCTGTGATTTTATCTGGTATGTTGCCTTCAGTGCCTTTCTGCTCATCGGGAATATATACCTTTCACATTCGCATAGTGGCAGTCGGATATAGGGAGATTAAGGCACTTTAAAGCAGACGTATGAAGGGTTACCACTTGTCCCACTTTGCGAGTGACAGTCCCTTTTTGGGCAGTTATGTCCTGACTAAAAATAATAAAATGGCAAATGCCCTGAGATTGTAGGAAATAATTATGTCTCATATTTCATGTAACAGTTGCATAAAATAGTTATTTCTGTATGTAAAAAACGTAAATGTTACAAGAAACAGAATAAGCAACTAAACTGCTACAAGAATAAGAATATAAAACTGCAAACCAAGTACTGAGAAAATGTATAAAAAAGCCAGGCCACCATTTAGAGGCAAAAAATAAACTCTTTATAACACAACCACAATTACAAAGATGAGAGCTTTCGTCTGGAAACCAGACTTCGTCAGATAAAATGCGCCCCTGCTACTCATCACTTAAATACCATTTTTCCTAATACAGTTCAATTAATATTTAAAGAAACCACACTCAGATATCCATTTCTTTGTAAAAAAATCTGAACATCACTCACTACAACTTAAAACCCAGCCATAATTCCTATACCTAAACAATTACATGAAGAATTCTATAAGAATTCATATTAAATCTTGCCTTATAAAATGAAATAAAATAATATAAAATAGAAAATGGATGTGCCAACTTGTTTTGTGCACATTTGTAATAGTGATACAAATAGAATAAAAATTGTATGTATATATGGTAATGTGATCTTGTTAAACCATTCCATATTAAAAATACACTCCAATCACAAATGAATAAACATAGTAACATAATATTAAATCAGATGAATCAAATGTTTTATGCCTTAGATATCAACACGGGTTTGATTGTTACATATTCATTGAGTCCAGGTGGAATAAAAGAATTTAGTCTAAGCTGCCATTTCAATTCTTTGTTAAGCAAAGCATTTTTCATGTCCCCACTTTTAAAATTATTTATTACAATAAGGTCTATGATACCAGATTTAAAACCATTGAAAGAAGGACATATCAAAGAATGTTTATACAAGGCACTAGTCTCTTTTCTCGTTCTAATATCGTATTGGCGCTCATGCATTCTATCTTTGAATGCCCTCTCTGTTTCTCCTATATAGAATGCATGGCATCCTATACACTTAGCCATGTATACAATCATTTTAGTTTTACAATTTCCCTTGCGAAATCTAACGACACTATTTAAACCATTATCTAACTTAATCCAAGCTTCTTTAAAAATAAGATGGCATGAACTACAGTTGCCACATGAAGATGTTGCTTTAAAAGTGCTATTTATCATGTCACCCTTCTCAAAAATTCTCTTAAAATTTTTACCAGTTTTATAGGTAAAAAAAGGTTCAGCACCTACTGCATCATACATATCTTTGTTTAAGTATGTTCCAATTAGCTCTAATTACGTTAGTAAATGATTCAGAAAACATATTATATTCTATAACACAGGCCCCATAGAAATTTTTATCATCTGTTTCTTTTTTTTTTTGTTACCTTTGACATAGTTTGTCCCAACAAAGCCTTATATTTACTGCCCCAGCCTCTATATACTTCATCTAGTATTTCTTTTATCATCTCAACGGGATACCCCCTTTCCAAAATTTTTTTCCCCCAAAAATATAAACTCATTAATCAGATCATTAAAATCTGATGTCATTCTTGCTACTCTTACAGCTTGACCTTTAATAAGACTTCTTTTTTGTGCATGGTGATGGTGACTGGTGTAGTGCAGGTAACTATTGCCCCAAGTAGTTTTACGACAAATTCTTGATTTAAAACCATCACATTTTTTTATGATAGTAGTATCAAGATAATTTATACTATTCTCATCCCATGTATATGTGAAAGTAAAAAAGGGGTTACTACTATTGAGATATTCCATAAATAGTTCCAAGGTGCCCTTGGTTCCATCCCATATTATAAAAATATTGTCCAAGAATCTAAGGTACAACCTTATGTTTTTATAAAAGGAACTATGAAATACAAACCTATTTTCCCATTCAAGCAAAACTAGATTGGCATATATGGGGGCACATGATGCCCCCATAGCTACCCCACTAGTTTGTTGGTAATACTCCCCCTGGAAAATTTATATAATTATTATCTAAAATCACCTCCATGAGTTCCAAAATCAAAGAAATCTTGCCTTTTGAAAGGGTTGAATACTTATAAAGACTATCACTAAAGTATTTGTGACCTTCGATCCTGGGTATACAAGTAAAAAGATCTTTGACATCTATGGTCAGAAAGCTACAACTTTCTGACCATATGTCTTTGGTTAATTTACTAAGAAATTCCCATGAATCTTTAATTAAATGTGATGTTTCAGCCATTATTTCTTTTGTAGAATTATCAACATAAACTGCAAGAGGATGAGTCTTTGAGTTTTTTGCTGACACTATTGGTCTGAAAGGAAGCTCTATAACTGATTTATGAATTTTGGGCACACCAAATATATTCGGTGTAGTGGGATGAATTTGTCTTAGAAAAATATAAGTTTTACTATCTATCCTATTATCCAACAAATATTCCTCCAGTAATGAATCAATTCTCCTGTATGCTATATTGATCTGGTTTTTAGATACTGGTGAATAAGTGGAGGTGTCATGTAAAATGTTCATAATAACATTATTATATTCCTCCAAACCAAACAATACAACCCCCCCTCCCTTATCAGGTTTCATTATGTGACATGTTCCTAAAGCTTGTAATTCATGTAATAAATCTAATTCATCTGTAGTCAGGTTAGAATGTCCTGCTTTCCATATATTTCTTGAATACTCATCATATATTTCTTCTGTAACTATTTTCTCAAACACTAATAAAACCGGGTAGAGGGGTGGGTTGTATGTACTACTACTCACCAACTCTGAAGAAACATTACACTTATGATCCTTTTTATTATTATTATTATTATTTTTGTTGTTCATATTGTTATTGTTGTTGTTATTAAACATAATATTCAAATTCAACTTTCTAAGGTATAATTTGAAATCTATTAAAAGATCTGCTATATCCCCATAGTTTGATTTAACAAACTTAAAAGCCTTTGAAAATAGGACAAAATGTTCCTTAGTCAATACAATAGATGTATAATTAAAATTGTTGAAACCTTTGTATTCACTAAGAATACCTTCTGTGTCATCCACTACTGTTATTTCCCCTTCCTCATGGCCTTCTTCCACCCATAATTCATCCCACAACTGTCGGATGTTTGGCCTGAGTCTGAGGGATACCTGCTCTTGTTTGCTAAACGCTCTGATCTTCTTGGTAGTAAAAAATTTTCATTATGTTCAGAAAAGGAATCCAACTCATCCAGGGGCCTGTGTGTGACTGAATCTCCTGATGTATCTCTTTCATTTATGAGTGTTCTCCCCCCTGTATATTTATTGTCCCTCTCATCCATATAATTTTGATTTAAATGCATTTTACTAACAACTTTATTGTTGTGATTTCTAAATGGACCTGGATATACCTTCCCTACCCCATACTGTTGTTTGTCCCTTGCAAACTTTTTCTGTTTTCTATTGTAGATATTTTGAGTCCTTTTATCAATTTTTACCAACACCCTATTATATAACTGTTCTTATTCAAAGAACAAGGTGTCATTGATAATATCAGCATTCAATCTATTAATATCTACAATTAAATTAGATAAAGCCACTTCATTATATTTAATCAAAAGTGTAATCAAGCCTATACCACATTCATCAAAAAAATTATGAAAATCCTTGATCACTGTTTCAGTATAAGCTATACCAAAGGGATACTTGAAGAATCTAAGTCCTTGTGGAATAATTTTGTGGTTCAAACAACATTTCAAATAACCATTATCTATTTGCAAACACTTCAATTTAAAAAGCTTTTTCTCAAACGAAAAAATCATTTCCTTTAAAGTTGGCACATCTACATGATTTTTGCCATTTGGTAAACCATAATTATTAACAAAGCTTTCATTGGGGTTAATATTGAATTCATAATTCCTGTCCATCACTTCTTTAAAACATAAAGAAGGACCGATAACAGTACTGTTAACAGTTCCGGTTATTTTAGTGTTATCGACTACTTGAACTGAGCCGTTACAGTTAGAACTAGGCTGTTGAACTGAAAAAACAGTACCTTTTTCATTGGAACCAGTTTGTGTGTTAATTTGCCTTTCTTTATCCACCATAACCCGAGAAAAAGAACTGTTACTGTGTCTAATCGGCACTTGACCTTGTTTAGACAAAACACTTTCTTTTGCAGCGCCTGTGACTGTCGACAATCCACCATGACTCGTGCCTTCTGAGCGTGGAGATGACATCATCATCGCTGCTGAAGTATTTGAAACTGTCGACGGTGTAAATTCATTTGTAAGAGCTCCACATCCTGGTTCCCTTTGACTTTGACTCAACAATTCAATTAGCCTAGTGAGGTCTCCTTTTAAGGAAGCTACCTCTTCCCGAACTTTGATAACCTCAAGTTCAGTTCTGACCACCCTGTCAGAACTACTGAGATCATCGTTTAATGTAATAGTGGAGTCGCTGGATAAATCCTCCATGTAGAGTAGCAGGGATGTAGAAAATACGATAAATTTCACCCCAAAAAGGCAGACAACTGGATACTAAACCACACTCGAAGTAAAAATATAAAACTGCCAACCAAGTACTGAGAAAATGTATAAAAAATCCAGACCACCGTTTAGAGGCAAAAAATAAACTCTTTATAACACAACCACAATTACAAAGATGAGCGCTTTCGTCTGGAAACCAGACTTCATCAGATAAAAGGCACCCCTGCTACTCATCACTTAAATACCATTTTTCCTAATACATTTCAATTAATATTTAAAGAAACCACACTCAGATATCCATTTCTTTGTAAAAAAATCTGAACATCAGTCACTACGACATAAAACCCAGCCATAATTCCTATACCTAAACAATTACATGAAGAATTCTATAAGAATTCATATTAAATCTTGCCTTATAAAATGAAATAAAATAATATAAAATAGAAAATGGATGTGCCAACTTGTTTTGTACACATTTGTAATAGTGATACAAATAGAATAAAAATTGTATGTATATATGGTAATGTGATCTTGTTAAACCATTCCATTTTAAAAATACACTCCAATCACAAATGAATAAACATAGTAACATAATATTAAATCAGATGAATCAAATGTTTTCTGCCTTAGATATCAGCACAGGTTTGATTGTTACATATTCATTGAGTCCAGGTGGAATAAAAGACTTTAGTCTAAGCTGCCATTTCAATTCTTTGTTAAGCAAGGCATTTTTCATGTCCCCACCTTTAAAGTTGTTTATTACAATAAGGTCTATGATACCAAATTTAAATCCATTAAAAGGACATGTCAAAGAATGTTTATACAAGGCACTAGTCTCTTTTCTCGTTCTAATATCGTATTGGTGCTCATGCATTCTATCTTTGAATGCCCTCTCTGTTTTTCCTATATAGAATGCATGGCATCCTATACACTTAGCCATGTATACAATCATTTTAGTTTTACAATTTCCCTTGCGAAATCTAACGACACTATTTAAACCATTATCTAACTTAATCCAAGCTTCTTTAAAAATAAGATGGCATGAACTACAGTTGCCACATGAAGATGTTGCTTTAAAAGTGCTATGTATCATGTCACCCTTCTCAAAAATTCTCATAAAAATTTTAGCAGTTTTATAGGTAAAAAAAGGTTTAGCACCTACTACATCATACACATCTTTGTTTATTTTAAGTGTGTTCCAATTAGCTCTAATTACATTAGTAAATGATTCAGAAAACATATTATATTCCATAACACAGGCCCCATAGAAATTTTTATCATCTGTTTCTTTTTTTGTTACCTTTGACAGAGTTTGTCCCAACAAAGCCTTATATTTACTGCCCCAGCCTCTATATACTTCATCTAGTATTTCTTTTATCATCTCAATGGGATACCCCCTTTCCAAAAATTTTTTTCCCAAAAATATAAACTCATTAATTGGATCATTAAAATCTGATGTCATTCTTGCCACTCTCACAGCTTGACCTTTAATAAGCCTTCTTTTTTGTGCATGATGATGGTGACTGGTATAGTGCAGGTAACTATTGCACCAAGTAGTTTTACGATAAATTCTTGATTTAAAACCATCACATGTTTTTATGATAGTAGTATCAAGATAATTTATACTTTTCTCATCCCAATTATATGTGAAAGTAAAAAAGGGGGTACTACTATTGAGTTCGCAAGGGACAAACAACATTATGGGGTAGGGATGGTATATCCAGGTCCATTTAGAAATCACAACAATAAAGTTGTTAGTAAAATGCATTTAAATCAAAATTATATGGATGACGGGGACAATAAATATACAGGGGGGAGAACACTCATAAATGAAAGAGATACATCAGGAGATTCAGTCACACACGGCCCCTGGATGAGTTGGATTCCTTTTCTGAACATAATGAAAAATTTTTACTACCAAGAAGATCAGAGCATTTAGCAAACAAGAGCAGGTATCCCTCAGACTCAGGCCAAACATCTGACAGTTGTGGGACAAATTATGGGTGGAAGAAGGCCACGAGGAAGGGGAAATAACAGTGGTGGATGACACAGAAGGTATTCTTAGTGAATACAAAGGTGTCAAAATTTTTAATTATATATCTATTGTATTGACAAAGGAACATTTTGTCCTATTTTCAAAGGGTTTTAAGTTTGTTAAATCAAATTATGGGGATATAGCAGATCTTTTAATAGATTTCAAATTATACCTTAGAAAGTTGAATTTGAATATTATGTTTAATAACAACAACAATAACAATAACAATATAAACAACAAAAATAATAATAATAAAAAAGATCATAACAGTAATGTTTCTTCAGAGTTGGTGAGAAGTAGTACATACAACTCACCCCTCCACCCGGTTTTATTAGTGTTTGAGAAAATAGTTACAGAAGAAATATAGGATGAGTATACAAGAAATATATGGAAAGCAGGACATTCTAACCTGACTACAGATGAATTAGATTTATTACATGAATTACAAGCTTTAGGAACATGTCGCATAATGAAACCTGATAAGGGAGGGGGAGTTGTATTGTTTGGTTTGGAGGAATATTATAATAATGCTATTATGAACATTTTACTTGACACCTCCACTTATTCACCAGTATCTAAAAACCAGATCAATATAGCATACAGGAGAATTGATTCATTACTGGAGGAATATTTGTTGGATAATACGATAGATAGTAAAACTTATAATTTTTTAAGACAAATTCATCCCACTATACCGAATATATTTGGTGTGCCCAAAATTCATAAATCAATTATACAGCCTCCTTTCAGACCAACAGTGTCAGCAAAAAACTCAAAGACTCATCCTCTTGCAGTTTATGTTGATAATTGTACAAAAGAAATAATGGCTGAAACATCACATTTAATTAAAGATTCATGGGAATTTCTTAGTAAATTAACCAAAGACATATGGTCAGAAAGTTGTAGCTTTCTGACCATAGATGTCAAAGATCTTTTTACTTGTATACCCAGGATCGAAGGTCACGAAAACTTTAGTGATAGTCTTTATGAGTATTTAACCCTTTCAAAAGACAAGATTTCTTTGATTTTGGAACTCATGGAGGTGATTTTAGATAATAATTATATAAATTTCCAGTTGGAGTATTACCAACAAACTAGTGGGGTAGCTATGGGGACATCATGTGCCCCCATATATGCCACTCTAGTTTTGCTTGAATGGGAAAATAGGTTTGTATTTCATAGTTCCTTTTATAAAAACATAAGGTTGTACCTTAGATTCTTGGACGATATTTTTATAATATGGGATGGAACCAAGGGCACCTTGGAACTATTTATGGAATATCTCAATAGTAGTAATCCCTTTTTTACTTTCACATATACATGGGATGAGAATAGTATAAATTATCTTGATACTACTATCATAAAAACATGTGATGGTTTAAATCAAGAATTTATTGTAAAACTACTTGGTGCAATAGTTACCTGCACTATACCAGTCACTATCCTCATGCACAAAAAAGAAGGCTTATTAAAGGTCAAGCTGTGAGAGTAGCAAGAATGACATCAGATTTTAATGATCTGATTAATGAGTTTATATTTTTGGGAAAAAAATTTTTGGAAAGGGGGTATCCCGTTGAGATGATAAAAGAAATACTAGATGAAGTATACAGAGGCTGGGGCAGTAAATATAAGGCTTTGTTGGGACAAACTCTGTCAAAGGTAACAAAAAAAGAAACAGATGATAAAAATTTCTATGGGGCCTGTATTATGGAATATAATATGTTTTCTGAATCATTTACTAACGTAATTAGAGCTAATTGGAACACACTTAAAATAAACAAAGATGTGTATGATGTAGTAGGTGCTAAACCTTTTTTTACCTATAAAACTGGTAAAATTTTTATGAGAATTTTTGAGAAGGGTGACATGATACATAGCACTTTTAAAGCAACATCTTCATGTGGCAACTGTAGTTCATGCCATCTTATTTTTAAAGAAGCTTGGATTAAGTTAGATAATGGTTTAAATAGTGTCGTTAGATTTCGCAAGGGAAATTGTAAAACTAAAATGATTGTATACATGGCTAAGTGTATAGGATGCCATGCATTCTATATAGAAAAAACAGAGAGGGCATTCAAAGATAGAATGCATGAGCACCAATACGATATTAGAACGAGAAAAGAGACTAGTGCCTTGTATAAACATTCTTTGACATGTCCTTCTTTCAATGGCTTTAAATTTGGTATCATAGACCTTATTGTAATAAATAATTTTAAAGGTGGGGACATGAAAAATGCTTTGCTTAACAAAGAATTGAAATGGCAGCTTAGACTAAATTCTTTTATTCCACCTGGACTCAATGAATATGTAACAATCAAACCCGTGTTGATATCTAAGGCATAAAACATTTGATTCATCTGATTTAATATTATGTTACTATATTTATTCATTTGTGATTGGAGTGTATTTTTAAAATGGAATGGTTTAACAAGATCACATTACCATATATACATACAATTTTTATTCTATTTGTATCACTATTACAAATGTGCACAAAACAAGTTGGCACATCCATTTTCTATTTTATATTATTTTATTTCATTTTATAAGGCAAGATTTAATATGAATTCTTATAGAATTCTTCATGTAATTGTTTAGGTATAGGAATTATGGCTGGGTTTTATGTCGTAGTGACTGATGTTCAGATTTTTTTACAAAGAAATGGATATCTGAGTGTGGTTTCTTTAAATATTAATTGAAATGTATTAGGAAAAATGGTATTTAAGTGATGAGTAGCAGGGGTGCCTTTTATCTGATGAAATCTCGTTTCCAGATGAAAGTGCTCATCTTTGTAATTGTGGTTGTGTTATAAAGAGTTTATTTTTTGCCTCTAAATGGTGGCCTGGATTTTTTATACATTTTCTCAGTACTTGCTACAAGAATAAGCTTTCATTTAGGCAAAAAAGTAAAGTTCTAACCTTTGTACTGACCGTGGGTATGTGTCGGCCTGTAAATTCTGATGTGTGTCCCAAAAATGCCCCACTTTGGCCATTTGAAAAGGTGGCAACCCTAGACGTAAACGGGTATGCAAGCGTGTATGCGCAACATTAAGTGGTGGTCATTCAACAGTATGGGAAATGTAAATAAGCATGTAGGTGTATATGCATGTGTATATACAGACCGATATATATTGATATATATATATATATATATATATATATATATATATATATATTCAAATATAGATATGAAGAATGAACATGGTCACAATATAGCAGTCATAACGAATGTGAAGGGAAACAGCAGCGGAACCCCCCGTAATATTTAGTGCAGTTATATCAGGTTGGCCAGAGGTGAGAACACCTCTGTGTCCCCAACCACAGGTAGGATGCTAAAAGTGGAACTAACTATGTCCCCGTGCTAAGTCTGACTTTCAACTAGGTACAGGACAGTCCCGGTCCCCAGTCGGACAAGCCTAAACCCGGATGACCACATGAACACCCTGACAATCAAATACACGTATGTGCCAGGACTCTAGGCTTTGGAGGTCTGAATATACTTTGAGTGAGTCAACATGCGGCACGGGTCCAGAGCAGTAGGGAATGGCGCATGTGTAGTAGTGCAGTTTTCCCAACAGGAAAATGGATGCCTGCTGTGTTAGTGAAGTGTTGAGGTGTGTGTTCGGGTAATTATGAACCATGGGTATACATATAAATGAAGCAGAACACCAATAGTGTAGTGGTTAGAGCATCCGACTATCGAGCAGTCGTTGCCGGTTCAACTGCAGCACACACCATTTATGATGCGTAATCCGTATACGAGCATATCTTGCTACTTTTTTGCTGTATAATGATATAATACCAATGAAATGTGAAATGGGGTGACGTATAACGGTATGAATGTAGAAGGATTTTGCATGACGTGAATCGTCGGTTAAACGGAAAACAGCAGCTAAAAAGTGTTGTACTCACCCTTTGTCCAACGGCCCATGTTCCGCCCAGCAACACAATATACCGCGTTGGCCAGGCCCAACGCCAGGATCCTACACATCACAATCAATGTGATTTACCACTAAACCACTGCAGTTATACCTAACATCGATGTTATCACAAACATAGCAGACAGCACAGTCATTCAACAGTATGATCAAAGTAATTAAATCATATAAATGTGTATGCATGCATATGTACACACACACACACACACACACACACACACACATATATATATCTGTATATATATATATATATATATATATATATATATATATATATATATATATATATACAGATATAGGGTAACCACCTGTCCCACTTTGCGAGAGACAGTCCCTCTTTGGGCAGTTGTGTCCTGTACCCTTAGTGTCAAATGGCAGATATCCTTAGATTTAATGACAAAAATATGTCCTATATTTATGTAATAGTTGCATAAAACAGTTATTCTGTATCTGAAACACCTAAATGTCATAAGAAACTGAATAAGCAACTAAAATGCTACAAGAATAAGCTGTCAGTTAGGCATAAAAATGAGGTTCTGTCCTTTGTACTGGCTGGGGGTATGTGTCGGCCTGCAAAATCTTGATGTTTGTATCAAATATGTCCCACTTTGGCCATTTGAAAGGGTGGCAACTATATATATATATATATATATATATATATATATCTATATATATATATATATATATATATATATATATATATATATATATATATACAGAACGAACATGAGAACAAGAAAGCATTCATAATGAATGCGAAGGAATATAGCAGAGGTGGTCAAAATCCATGCTTCTCTAACCACAGGTAGGATGCTAACAGTGGGAGTAACCTTGTCCATGTGCTAAATCTGACTTTGACTTTCAAATGGGTACAGGGCTGTCCAGGTCCCCAGTCGGACAAGCCTAAACCCGGATGACCACATGAACACCCTGGCAATTAAATACATGTATGTGCCAGGATTATAGGCTTTGGAGGTCTGAATATACTCGGAGTGAGTCAACATATGGCACGGGTCCAGAGCAGTAGGGAATGGCGCATGTGTAGTAGTGCGGTTTTCCCAACAGGAAAATGGATGCTGCTGTGTAAGTGAAGTATTGAGGCGTGTGTTTGGGTAACTATGAACCATGGGTATACATATAAATGAAGCAGAACACCAATAGTGTAATGGTTAGAGCATCCGCCTAATGAATAGGCATTCACAGTTCAAGTTCGACTATAGAAAATATAATTTTCCTTGTGGAATGAATGTCGCTCTACTGTAAAGCCGACATTTAAACATGTAAAAGTGAACATGTGTATCGCATGGGACTATTAACCAGATCCCTTCAATCAAAGTGGTACTGTCATAATGAATAAGGCACAAGTAAGCACAAATAAGCGTCAGTAAACATATGTAATGCACAGTAAGCATAGGCAAGTGCACCTGCGGGGGTGTAAGCAGCTCCCAGCATAGGAAATGTATTTTTGTATGTACAGATTTAATATATATATATATATATATATATATATATATATATATATATATGTGTGTGTGTGTATAGATATATATCTACATACATGAAATATGTGTATATATATATATATATATATATATATATATATATATATATATAGATAGATATATATGAAGAATGAACGTCATAACAATAAAGCATACACAAGGAATGTGAAGGGAATCAAGAGCAAATATGGTATTATATAGTGCTGTCAGCGTATGTCATAAAAAGCTGCCCAGGAGTGAGCAGAGCACCGCTACTCACACCACAGGCAGGGTTTTACCAGTGGGAGTAACATCGTTGAATTGCTAAGTCTACTTTACACACAGACAGAATGCAGTCCATGCTGGGACCACCAAAAATTGTAAAACACAAATGGCCGTAATCCATAACCCCAGGAAAGGCACGTATGTGCAAATATTACATGGTGGGAGAGCCTGTGAATACACGAGACAGGACAAAACATGTATAGGGCACCGAACGCTCTGGAGAGGGCAATGTGTAAAGGTAACCATGGCTGCGATAACAAGTGGATAATGGATGTTACGCGTGTAAATTCAACACGGGTGGGGTGGAGGAACTATGGGTATGCAATTATGGATCCAGGAGTGCCAGGGTTGGATGGCCTGGTTCTAATGGACTGCCACGTGAAGGTCAGCTAGTTCATAATAGGTATATATGCATACACACATGCAGACAACAATATGTTGAAGTACATTCAATGTAACACATACATTTCATTTGTTGACATAAATAATAGGAATGTGCAGATACAAACATTGACAGTAGATGGAATAATAGGCTGTGCAGAAGAGGGATGGGACGAATCACACTGTATCACATTCCAATTACCATCGGTAATCTGTACATGAACATATTGTGACATCTGTCCGCTGTATAACGTGCTAAATACTGATTACAAGATAACTGGAGTAATACCAATAGTACTGTGCTATCTTCTCTCACAAAGAACGAGGAAACACAGTACTTAGCGACTGCCAGAACTTTAATTAAACAAAAAGATGCAGGATTTAAACATAAAACTCCGTGAATACATAAAACATAGAGTTAAGCGCTTTCACCTAATCCATCTTAGGCTTCTTCAGAACTCATTAAAACTTTTACTACTCCATCTTAAATAAACTATTTGGCGCCAAATAAACAGCTCAGATTTAAAGTGCCATTGTCGTTAAATAAAATGCAAACTTGTTGAATACAATTTCACATTCTTGGTGTGTTGCTTCATTTTACTGTTGTAAACATAGATAAATATTGTTGGTTGTTTAGAATTGAAACCTATAATTGTCCTCAAATATTATAACATGTTGTAATGCATTCTATTGATAGTCTCAGTGAAAATCTGTGTGCACTTTGAATACCTAATAATAATAACTTTTACCTAAATAATGGTTTGTGTGCACTTTTTGCCTACTAATAAAACTGACTGGTTCTGATGTGCTAGTGTAACAGCTTGAGGTATAAACATGGGTATTGTAATAGAACATGTGTCAGACCATATACAAATTAACTGTTAAATACTAAATGTTGGATAAATAGATAAATCTAAAAATATATAATGATAATACTCTACTCCACACTTTAAAAAATACACTTTAAAATATACACTTTGAAAAATATACTTTAAAAATGTTCACTGTAATAAATACACTTAACCTACTACAATACTCAACACCTTATGTTAGAAATGCGTTTCCACTATATTTAAACTCTGTTTGGGTAGTCCCTATACAAACCCTAAACTGTATAAAATTGAATTGAAATCATAAATTAACCAAAGTGAACTATGCTAAAAATATGTACAGATTTGTGTAATAATAAGTTCTAACAAATCTATAATGTGTTAAAAACTCTTTTTTATAATGTTTTGCTTGATATTGTAACAATTAATTATAATTTTATTGTAACATATGGTGAATATACTTAATACATATTTTGTTTGTGAGCATAAATATTTTTTTTTTTTTTTTTTTTAAAAGAATATATTAGTATACTAAATATTTGATATAAGTTAATGTAAAAACCATTAATGTAACAATGTTGGTATAAAAAATATTATTGTTACCTATCAAAATTAAAACCTATTATATATAAAAAACTGTTGTGTGTAAAAAATATTGTATATAGAAAAATTGTATATAAAAAACTGTTAGTTGTAAACACTATTGAGGTAAATGATTTTATAAAATATTATACCAATGTTGGTGTGTGCTAACTTCGGCCTGATGTCTTACACCAATAAGGGTTTAATAGCAATAGAGTCATTTAGTCCTGGAATAGTTGCAGCATCTGTATATAATTGCCACCAAACTTCTCTATAACTTAATCGTCCTTTTATGTTACCCCCCTTCCAATCGCTAGTAATATGTTCAATGATAGCAAATTTAAAATTATGTAAGTCACCTTCACTCTCAATATGTCTATATAGTGCGTTATTGCAATCTTTTTTCCGAATGCAATATAAGTGGTCATATATTCTTTTTTTGAAAGCCCTCTCTGTCTTCCCAATGTAATAAGCAGGGCAGATTTCACAAACAGCAATGTAGACCACATAAGTAGTGTTGCAATTCCCCTTCTCACACAATATTGTTGTCTTGTTTATGTTGTCTAGAACAATTTTGTTGTGGCTCATGATGTGTCTACACTGGTTACAATTACCACATTTGCCAGTGTATTTTCCTATTCCTTTAAAAGTATTAACTCCGTTTTTGCTGTCACCATTCCCAACGTTGGTGTGTGAGGTGTGCCCACTTTCAAGAATTCTTTTCAAATTATTTGACATTCTGTAAACAAACACTGGTCTCTCTCCTACTATTCTTGAAATCTCTGAATTAGTTGTAAAAATGGCCCAATGTTTGTACAAAATTTCTTGAACCATACTAGCGTAAGGTGTGTATGGTAGTATATATGCCATTTTGTACCCTTCTGTTTGTTTGTCTGCTGCTTCTGAAGTTGCTTGCAAGCTTTTTCCTAATATTGGAAAATATTTAATCTCCCTTTGAGATGTTACATATTGTCTAACATCTTGTAACATGAATTTGCTGTACTTCCTGTCCATAAATAGTCTAGTAATATACTCAAATTCCAAAATCATGTCATCTTGTCTGGATGTCATTCTGGCTGCTCTAATTAATTGCCCCTTGAATATGTTTTTTAACATCTTTTTAGGGTGATTGCTATCATATTGTAAATAGTCGTTTGAGAAGGTATTCTTCCTATATATTCTTGATTTGAATCCTTTTTCATCTCTTGTGACTATTGTGTCTAAGTATGGCAAACCTTCTTTGTTGAATTCATGGGTAAATTTCAAAAATCCACTACTGTTGTTAATAAAAGTGAAGAAGTCATTTAATTCATCATCATTTCCTTTCCACAAGATATAGATATCGTCCAAAAACCTAGTGTAATGGGAAATTAGAGGAAAATATTTGCTCTTAAATAAGACTTCTTCTTCCCAGTATAACATAACTAGGTTTGCATAGATAGGAGCACTTGCCGACCCCATAGCTACTCCTTTGCTTTGTTTGTAAAACTCTCCCTCAAACGATATAAAATTATTTTCCAACACTATGGACATACAGTCCATAATGAGGCAGATTTTGTCCCAGTCAAACTCAGTGTATTTTTTAATACTTGCACAGAACATTTGTAAACCTTCTTCACTAGGTATACATGAGAACAAGTCAATGACATCTATAGTCACATAAATTAGGTCACTTGTAGAGTTGTCTATAGGGAATTTTCTTAAGAAATCCCAAGAGTCTTTCAATACGTGAGGTAGATTTTTGTAAATGTCTTTTAACCATACATCTACTAGTTTGCCTAGTGGAAATGTTTTTGATTTAGTGCCTGAAACTATGGGTCTAAATGGTGGGTTGCCCAAATCTTTGTGTATTTTGGGTATCCCTACCAAGGTCGCAGTAATTGGATATGACACCTTTAAAAAATTGTATGTGTCATTGTTAATTCTACTGTCTATCCAAAACTCTTCCAAGTAAGAATTAATCCTCTGATAGGCAATATTTATTTCGTTCAAAGAAATTGTAGTGTAGTTGCCTGATTCTGTCAAAATGGCTTGTATTTTGGATAGATATTCCAATTGGTCGTATATAACTATCCCACCCCCCTTGTCAGGCTTCATAATACGTATGCTTTTATTTTCCTTTAATTTCTGTAACTCTTGTCTCTCTTCAGTGGACAAATTGTCTCTCACTTTAATATTTTTAGAATTGTTCTTTAACCTGTAAATTTCTCTCTGTACTTGTTTTTCAAATAATTCGACTACAGTGTTCATGTGTGGAACAAAAGTGCTTTTCGGTTTTAGCAAATAACTGCCCCCTTCATTACTGGGTTTGTTGTTCTTTTTATTCTGAAACATAATTGATAAGTTCAATTTTCGGGTGAACATTTTGGTTTCTATCAGATGGTCCACTAAACCAAATTTCGGGGTGGGAATAAACTTCATACCCTTGGACAACAGTTTATAATGAACATCTTCCACCTCAAAATTAGTGTAATTATATATTTTGAAATCCCTTAGTTCTTTTGTATTGTAATTGTGGTCACTTTTGTTCATTACTACAGATGCTTCACTATCATTTGTGTAAGTAAATGTTAATTCCATTTGTTGCCCCTGTAAAATTTTGGTCTCACTTCCTGGGGATAATAATTTTTCTTCCCCTTGAATTGTTCTTTCTTCCAATACTGGGGATTCCAATTCCTTCGAAAATTTTGATTGTGTCCTTCCTCTTCTTCGTACCATTCATTTTTTCTCCCTTCCTCATGTACCCCCCCTATTGCATTGTTCCCATTCTGTTGTCTAAAATACCCGTCCCCATGTTCATAAGATCCTTTCATTCTATTGTCCCTATCTTTGTTCCATCTGTAAGCCTTTTTGTCCTTATACTGTGTCATATCTCTATTGATTTTTTTACACTTTCTTTCATGTGTATATTTAGATTTCCTTTCCACAATAGAAAACTGTTTAATGTATAAGTCATTCCATTCATCGAACAATAAATCACTTTTAATTTCAGCATTCAATATTTCTACCTCATTAATTAGTTGTACTAAACATTCATCGTTATACTTAATTAACTTTTTCATAAATTCAAATCCACATTGGTCAAAAAAATTGTTAAAATCATCCATTACAGTTTCCTTGATGTCTACTCCTAAAGGTACTTTAAAAAAACGAAGTCCCATTGGGACTATTTTCAAATTTATACATTTGTTTAAATAAGCATTTTCTATTTTGATATTGTCAAGCTTGCACATAATGTCTCCCATCTTGTAAATCTTGTCCTTCAAAACTAAATTATTAACATTTCTATTGTTTGGGGTTCTACCCTTCCCTTTGTTAACCTCATCAAACTTGCATTCACTTGTTAAAAAGTCATTCATATTGCTTTTCTCTCTAATATCGTCTTTAGACTTGTTCAATGGTCTAGAATGTGAAACAGTACCTGGATTGGCCTTGCAAGTACCCACTGATTTAGCGTAGGTCTTAACAGGCTTGATGTGTTTGGATTTGGCCCCAGTTCTTGTCATGTAGTCGTCGTCTTCTTCGAAATCATAAATGGAGAAATCGAAAGTAAATCCTGTTGAGTCCATACGATTGCTGCCAGTGATGTTCCTTATCTGCTGTCCTGCTGGTAAATCGATGTCAACGCTATCCCCAGAAGGGTTTATATGTTTGGAATGCATCAACCCTTCGGCAAAACCATCCGGTGTAGAATTGAGCTGGTTGTTGGAGCTGTTGGATAAATTGTGCTTGTGTAATGCTCTACACTCACTAGTCTGTGCACCAGAACCATGCCGAACTTTAGCATTGGCGTTCCCTTTGGGCACGCCTACTTTCGGTTTGTCAGGTTTTCCTGAGCTCGTCTTGGCTTTTTCATCGTTATCAGAAGTTCCGTGCTCCTTACTGATGCTGTAAACTCGTTTATTTTCGTTGTGAACCCGATTGGTTTCACATTCCATATTAGGCGCCAATTTTTTGAAATCCTCTTCCACTTTATGCATGAATACAGTTAGCGTCTGCATCAAATGTTTAAGTTCACCTCTGATTTCCACCAGTTCTGCCCCATGGGAGCACTCGTTTGATCTACAGGGTGTATCGTTCAGTTGAGCGGTCGCCGGCACTGTGTTACCCTCCATAACAACTGCTGAACTCATATATTGCGAGGGAAACCACCAAATAATACCAATAGTACTGTGCTATCTTCTCTCACAAAGAACGAGGAAACACAGTACTTAGCGACTGCCAGAACTTTAATTAAACAAAAAGATGCAGGATTTAAACATAAAACTCCGTGAATACATAAAACATAGAGTTAAGCGCTTTCACCTAATCCATCTTAGGCTTCTTCAGAACTCATTAAAACTTTTACTACTCCATCTTAAATAAACTATTTGGCGCCAAATAAACAGCTCAGATTTAAAGTGCCAGAAGCAGCAGACAAACAAACAGAAGGGTACAAAATGGCATATATATTACCATACACACCTTACGCTAGTATGGTTCAAGAAATTTTGTACAAACATTGGGCCATTTTTACAACTAATTCAGAGATTTCAAGAATAGTAGGAGAGAGACCAGTGTTTGTTTACAGAATGTCAAATAATTTGAAAAGAATTCTTGAAAGTGGGCACACCTCACACACCAACGTTGGGAATGGTGACAGCAAAAACGGAGTTAATACTTTTAAAGGAATAGGAAATTACACTGGCAAATGTGGTAATTGTAACCAGTGTAGACACATCATGAGCCACAACAAAATTGTTCTAGACAACATAAACAAGACAACAATATTGTGTGAGAAGACTACTTATGTGGTCTACATTGCTGTTTGTGAAATCTGCCCTGCTTATTACATTGGGAAGACAGAGAGGGCTTTCAAAAAAAGAATATATGACCACTTATATTGCATTCGGAAAAAAGATTGCAATAACGCACTATATAGACATATTGAGAGTGAAGGTGACTTACATAATTTTAAATTTGCTATCATTGAACATATTACTAGCGATTGGAAGGGGGGTAACATAAAAGGACGATTAAGTTATAGAGAAGTTTGGTGGCAATTATATACAGATGCTGCAACTATTCCAGGACTAAATGACTCTATTGCTATCAAACCCTTATTGGTGTAAGACATCAGGCCGAAGTTAGCACACACCAACATTGGTACAATATTTTATAAAATCATTTACCTCAATAGTGTTTACAACTAACAGTTTTTTATATACAATTTTTCTATATACAATATTTTACACACAACAGTTTTTTATATAACAATAGGTTTTAATTTTGAGAGGCAACAATACTATTGTTTATACCAACATTGTTACATTAATGGTTTTTACATTAACTTATATCAAATATTTAGTATACTAATATATTCTTTTAAAAAAAAAAAAAAAAAAAATATTTATGCTCACAAACAAAATATGTATTAAGTATATTCACCATATGTTACAATAAAATTATAATTAATTGTTACAATATCAAGCAAAACATTATAAAAAAGAGTTTTTAACACATTATAGATTTGTTAGAACTTATTATTACACAAATCTGTACATATTTTTAGCATAGTTCACTTTGGTTAATTTATGATTTCAATTCAATTTTATACAGTTTAGGGTTTGTATAGGGACTACCCAAACAGAGTTTAAATATAGTGGAAACGCATTTCTAACATAAGGTGTTGAGTATTGTAGTAGGTTAAGTGTATTTATTACAGTGAACATTTTTAAAGTATATTTTTCAAAGTGTATATTTTAAAGTGTATTTTTTAAAGTGTGGAGTAGAGTATTATCATTATATATTTTTAGATTTATCTATTTATCCAACATTTAGTATTTAACAGTTAATTTGTATATGGTCTGACACATGTTCTATTACAATACCCATGTTTATACCTCAAGCTGTTACACTAGCACATCAGAACCAGTCAGTTTTATTAGTAGGCAAAAAGTGCACACAAACCATTATTTAGGTAAAAAGTGCGCACATATTATTATTAGGTATTCAAAGTGCACACAGATTTTCACTGAGACTATCAATAGAATGCATCACAACATGTTATAATATTTGAGGACAATTATAGGTTTCAATTCTAAACAACCAACAATATTTATCTATGTTTACAACAGTAAAATGAAGCAACACACCAAGAATGTGAAATTGTATTCAACAAGTTTGCATTTTATTTAACGACAATGGCACTTTAAATCTGAGCTGTTTATTTGGCGCCAAATAGTTTATTTAAGATGGAGTAGTAAAAGTTTTAATGAGTTCTGAAGAAGCCTAAGATGGATTAGGTGAAAGCGCTTAACTCTATGTTTTATGTATTCACGGAGTTTTATGTTTAAATCCTGCATCTTTTTGTTTAATTAAAGTTCTGGCAGTCGCTAAGTACTGTGTTTCCTCGTTCTTTGTGAGAGAAGATAGCACAGTACTATTGGTATTATTTAGTGGTTTCCCTCGCAAGATAACTGGAGTGAAGTGTCGGTGTCATAATGAATAAGGCACTAGTATGCTGGTGAAGCATATATAAACACCATTACGCATGTGTAAGTGCGTATGAGCTGGGAATGTATTAGTTTACAGACACACAGATGTGTATATATTCAGATATATATATATATATATATATATATATATATATATATATATAAAATATGTATAGACATATATATATATATATATATATATATATATATATATATATACACACGCACATATATATGGTTGCAGACATACATATACGTATATATATATATATATATATATATATATATATATATACACACACACATATATGTACCTATATAAATATATATATGTATGTGTGTGTGTGTGTGTGTGTGTGTGTGTGTGTGTGTGTGTGTGTGTGTGTAGATATAGAGATATACAGCTATGATAGGAAAAAGCACACAGGAATGACATTTGTTCACAGGCTATGGCAATGGAAGTGAGGAGCCCAGGCAAGACATATGATACATGCAGCATGCCCTTCCAGCCCCCCTACAGCCAGACAAGGGAACTATATACACAAGCAATGTAAACTGTCCACTGCTTCCTAGACCACAGGCAGGATTCACCCGGGGGTGGACACAATAAACCCATGGATTCTAATCATGGAACGCATACTGGAGCATCCCTTGTGGGGCACCCCAAAAATTGGCCAAACCATAGGAATGGGATAGATCATCCATTTTGTCCGTGGTGTATACAGACTTGGAATACAAGGGTGGGTAACCCAGATTACCCATGGGCCAAGACAATTGTATGAAATGGGTCCTGTGAAGTGGAGAGTGGACAGCATGTAGTGGTGTGTCCAGAACCCTCCAGGTCCCAGAGTAAGGATTGGTGCTGTCAAGAAGGTGAGGGTGGGGAAATTATGGGTAGCTACTTATGGGTCTAGGTTTGCATGTGTTGGCTGACGTTGGCCAATATGGACAGCCCTAGGGATGCAAGCGAATGTGTTCATTGGGCAGAGGCGTCACCCAACAAGCAGCCACACCCACTGCGAGACCCACTAAATCAAAGTGTAATCTATATGGCATGGAATGGAATAACCAGATGTAGACGTGAATAAGTAGAGCTATGTGTGTGTATATGTACCCATAGTGAGATAAAGATATGCTTCTCCCTCGCCATAATACAAATGTATACATACAGAGAAAGAATGCAGATACATATCCACATATGACTCTATACATATGCAGGCAACCATAGACCCATATGTTGTTAGATTTTATATATATATATATATATATATATATATATATATATATATATATATATATATATATATATATATATATAGACACACACACAAATATATACATATATATATATATACATATATATATATATATATATATATATATATATACCGTCTCCCAAAAGAACAAGAAGGCAGAATATTAAAATTCAATAATACAACAAAAGACAACAAAAGACAAATCCAGAACGGGCGTCCACAAAGCTTGATTTAATAGAACGTAAGTGCTTTCATAACATAAGTTACTTCATCAGACGAATAAAAACACATACTAACTCAGCCATTTAAATAGTAAGCATCACCAATCAACTACTAACATTTCCCTCCTTTTTCTAAAAAAACTAATTAGCAATTAAGGGTGTATTATGCAACAATATAACAAATACATTAAAATGTATGTAAATACAAAGAATAATTTCATATAAAAAAATAGAAAGTTAAAACAAATTAATAACGAGCTTGCTAGCTCTTAACCTTTCTTCCTTTCTACACTGGTTTCAAAGGCACTGTGTCATTTAAACCTGAACCCCTGTGAGCACCCATCCGCAGAATCCAAACCAACTCTTGTGTTTCCGTTTTATTAACAACATCACCTAACCTATAATTCTCATAAATGACTTGCAATACGTGGAACTTAAAACAATGTTGTTTGCCTTCAGACAACATATGTTTAGCCAAAGCATTGTATCCATATTTCATCCCAACACAATATATGTGATCTCTAATGTGTTCCTTCAGCTTCCGATTTGTTTTTCCAATATAAAATCGAAAACACACAAAGCAATAGGCTATATAAACTAAATGTTGAGTATCACAGTTGGCTCTACAGTTAATGTGCCATAGATACCCCGTGTCTGGATGCCTATAAAACCTTGAATGATCAATGTACACACAGTAATTGCACTTACCACAAGGTATAGTGCCAAAGTCACAGTTCACTGTCTGTCTCATAATTAAAGGTTTAGGATAGCATAGTTGTTGCTGTAGATTCATACTATTTCTAAACACATATCTCAGTTTTGCCCCTACCACTTGTGCAGTCTTTTCCTCTGTATGTAAAATATGCCAATTCTTCCCTATAATTTGCTTAATAACCTGTATACCATGTGCATAAGGCAACACAACTGGTATGATATCATCTTGTCCATTACATCTAACTTGTTTACTACTGCCCCCATTAATGTATGGTTTGCCTCTACCAACTCTATCCCTCCTGGCTCTGACACTAGCTCGCTTCACTTCCCTAGTGGCATAACCTCTCTCAATAAAAGCTTCCTTGAGGTACACCATTCCGTCCTCAAACTTGTGATCTTCTGAGGACAAACTCGATATCCTCAATGCTTGTCCCTTAACTACATTTGAAAAAACATGGGGAGGGTGCATGCTACTCCTTTGTACAAATGATGGCTGATAACAATCCTTCCTATAGACAGCCATCTGTATCCCTTCACTATCTCTATACAAAATAATATCCAAAAAGTGAATCTTAGTGGAAGAACAGGAATAAGTGAACTTCAAAAAATCACTGCTATCATTCAAGCTACGAATAAAATCTGTAAGGGTAGCATAATCACCTTCCCAACAAATAAACAGGTTGTCTACAAACATTGTCCCTAGAGGTTTATGTGTGCTGAATATGCCCACTTATGGAGACACATATCCAGCTCTCCTAACTCAATGGCAGAAAATCAATTTAGCTACTAGTAAGCAATATCTGAAGCTATTAATTGAGTTTTTTCATCCTGTAGAGGTTGAGTTGCAAAAGAGCGTAGCTAAACAACAAACTGATCTAGAGTGCCTCGTAGGTGATGAGCAGGCTGACATGTACCTTAATGAACTTTCTGATAAAGTCAATGCCTATGGAGAGAAGTTGTGTTCACAGAAAATGAAAAAAATTAGCGAGTGATGTTCATGATTTTACACATCAATCTATTTTTACATGGCCGAGGCAACAGTTTGGAGTGATAGGCTCAACTAATATCCGCTCTACTGACAGTGTTAACAACCAGAGCAATAAGGTAGATACTTTGCCTGTTGTGTCTACTGACAAAACAGCTGCGGATGTTATTCCAACTACTAGTGGTCCTGTAATCACTACTTCTCCTGCCGGCGTTTTGGCTGGCAATATCAACGCTAACAACCTGCTGGCCTGCACGAGTGGGGAATCAATAGTGAGATTGAAGGTCCCATCGGGGGATCTTGCCCAGTGTGATCCCACTCTGTTGGGGTTTCCTTTTCCTATCCGACACACAAGGAAGAAATCGTTCAGTGGAGCTACACCAATGACCAGCATGAAATGGAAAGATGCCCCGGCCCTGTTCAAGGCAGAACTCTAAAGAAAATGAGGGGGCACAGCAAAATGGACACATATGGAACATCTTGAGATATGAGCTGAATAAATCTGAGGTTGAACTACTGAATAAAGGTATGAGTTTCATACCTGATACTGATGTGGTTTTGTCTGATATATTGACTCAAATCAGGCTATTCTCTCGTAATGTAATGTTTAAGAAATGATATGGTTCAAGTAATAATTACATTTCTACTTTTAAAAGACATAGTACATTTACACCTAATATGTCTGCAGATCTAGATATTTTCATTAAAGCATGTGAGAAAGACCTGTATGATGTTGATTTGTTCAGTTTACATGGACATATGAATAATCTTACCCATGGACAACGTTCGGCCATCAAGCCTTTGAAGGACAATGTGGATATCGTTATTCGCCCTGCTGATAAGGGGGACTCTGTAGTTGTGTTGGATGCTACCTATTACTATGATAAAATGATAAAAATGTTGTCTGATGAATCTACATATATTATGTAGAAAGAATATATATACCTCGTTGTTGATGAAGAAACCACAAAGCAAAAAATGAAAATATAGTCACAAAAACAAAGGTTTCAAGCAAGGCTCACAGGAATAATAAATAATCCTTAGGAAAACTGAGAAAGCCTTTATTCTGTTGAACAGGTAAGCACTTTTGCGGTTCAAATCCACTTCATCAGACCATATTAAAATCACAAGTAAACTGACAAATATTTAAAACACAGAACAACCAATCAAATCAACTGAAAAAGGGAGGAAAAACATATGTAATAGATATGTAAAACCTAGCTGTTCAAAAAAGCATTTTTATGTATATGCTCTGCATTTATATGTTGCACTATTGCTGCTGATAGATTACTTTTCCTGAATGGCTGTCCACGTGAACGGATGCCATTGTCACCACAACCACACTCTCTAATGGACACGCATTGACACTCTTTGCCAGGGCCACAAATACACAACCTAACTACTTAGTTTACCACACTGCAGTAATGCACAGGACTACATGCACCACAGGGGATATCTGGAGCTTCTATGGGCTAGGGCATGTGAAAGTGTTTGACATCTATTGGTATGCCAACGAGGGTTATACTGGGAGAGACTGTGGTTGGGAGCATCATAACCCACACGCAGTGTGAGTAGTCTAAAAGCATTATTCAGTCCTCAGGCAGATGGGGACAAACACACACATACACACACACACACACACACACACACACACACACACACACACACACACACACACACACTTGGCAAGCCTGGGATTCGAACACCAACCTAACTACGTTATTACACTACAGAATTACACAGTTACAGAACATGCTACCTAGATTACTGGGACACAGCACTCCCAGAGGTGTATTTGTAGGTGGGTGACATCATCAGCCTTGCCAAAGGTGGGTATAAGAATTGTATGGAGTGTGAGCAGTCTAAAAGCATTATTCAGTCCTCAGGCAGATGGGAACAAACACACACACAGACACACACACACACACACACACACACACACACACACACACACACACACACACACACACACACACACACACAAAACACACACACACAACAGTGGTGGGAACGGAACACCTGCCTATCTACAGATCACTATTACAATACTACATAGTTATGAATCGCACCACACAGACTACACATTTCAAGGCTGTCATTATGACCTTCTAGGAATGTGGACATCAACAGGGCTGCTGGCAGTTAAGATGTACATACCTGTGAACCTGTGTGTTTAAAGTAGAAATCCATCCTGACCTGGAGTATGCCCATCTGTGGAATGGATGACTACTATCACTGTACAGGGTTACAATGGCCATGCCCATACACAGAGGCACATAACCAACACAAGGTGTCACTGGGCATGCTCACACACTTAGTAGCACAGGGCTATTTGGAATGCACTGTGTGTCCATCTACACAAGGTTATACTGGACATGCTCATACACCTAGTAGCACAGGGCTGTCTGGGATGCACTCTGATTCTAAACAAGGAAGGGCATAGTGGCCATGCTATTACAGTTAGACATAAAGAACACATTGTAATGGGCTCTGGTGTTAGTAGTTGTCACTGTTAGCAGGAATGCTGCTCTACATATATCCGGTATTTTACACAACGTCTGCTGCTGTCCGTCACCTTAGATGTACCATCCTATACCAAGCACAATACCACCACTCACAGTGATGTCTTGGTAGAAGTAGAAACTGCTTGACCAACACAATGAGCCATGCTAGGAGTGGCAACTGCTTGACCAACACAATGAGCCAATGTCCTGCTGTAAGTACGAGGTTGTCCAATGTTTGTCATTCTGGGATGACATAACTGACAGTAGACAGGCCTTTGACACATATCACATGCCACCATGATTCAAGGGAGTGGGGATAATACCCAAGTTGCATTCACCCATATAGTGCCTTTCCAAGGCAAATGTCCTAAACACAGGATAACGCCCTGACACCTAGAGGACAACTGTATTGTATGCTTATGCTAAACAGTGCTAGATGTGTAGCGGCCATAATCACAGCTGCTCACTGTAGATCCAACAATGGGGAGTACTGACATCTGTGCAGTGAGGAACACCTGGCTGAAGGCTCTGTAGTGCACAATAGCACTACCACCATATACCTCAGAACCAGACATGTGGGCCATAAAACAGGTACGGACCGCTCTAGGTGGTGGTGTCCCCACATACATAGAGGCCACTCACATGTAATGACCAGTACCCCCACAAAAGGCATCACAGATGAGTCAGGTGCAGGACAGTGTTAAATGCTGCATTCTAAGATGTAAACCTCAGACACCACCATGCCCTAGGACCACCAACACACATCCATACATGTTGTAGGACATATAAGAGTACACCACCATGTGACCCTTGACCAGTGGACTGTACCAAGCTCTACATCAACTGTAGAGAGCACCCATGTACTGACACAGTTGCATCATGTGTTATGCAATGCAATGATACCACTGTCTGTAACCAGGTCAGCTGTACACATACCAGCGGCCCTCGGTTATTTACAGCATTAGCAGATGACTGTTTCTGTACACCAGTACAGACCCTCATGTTTGGATATGACATACATGTACCTGCCCTGGATATGTACATGCCACACACACACACAACATACATGTAAATAGCATAGCTGTTGTTGTCCTTTGTGCAGACAGGTGGCTACAGCCATTACACACATGCACATGGAATGTAGGTTCATGGATGTTAAATGCTAACAGTACATAAGGTGTGATATCAATGTTGACAGAGGTAGCATTCCCTCTGTACTGGTCACCCATTACACCTATCATATCATACAACAGTCCATGTGTCATGTATGTCATTACACATGTCCACCAATTGCAATGCCTACAAACATGCCCAAATGACAGGATTGTAGGACCTACACACATCTATATGTAGTGGTGTGTGTTCAGATACCATGCGTGTGCAGTTGCTGATGATTGCAGGTGACGTGTATCTTAGTACATCATGCAGTTGCAATGCAGCCTCAACACTGCCAACTGTATATGGTGATATGCTGAATGTACGGAAAGATGTACCTCAGGTATGGACAGATGTGTGGAAATAACTAAGTGGTGGGGCATCTTTGCAGATGGATGTTTGCTGAGGACAGCTCACAGGTGTGTCACAAGCGGTCCTACAATAACCTGTGTAACTGGTAAGCAATGGTTTAGTTAATTGAAGGACATAACACACAACATAGACAGTGGTCAGGGTGACACCAAAGGTAAATCACTTGACACCTGTAATAGTTAAGACCTCCCGTGTGCATATATCAGCACTTTTGCCAAAGGAAGCATCAGTACACTTTGTAACGCATGCAATACTGCTATAAGTCTGTCATACATATCATGAGCTAGGCAGGTGTTTGATTCACAGTACTGGCATGTGTTTGCGTGTGTGTCCATATATGTCACGTATGGTGGGGAATACATCTCAGTTGTTACTCACTCTCCTGTACACTAGTGCAGACATCTGTACAGACTGCAATGTAGAAAGCAGGACATAGGCAGGGGCATGTATCTCACACATGTGAGGTATCTGTATGTGGGTGACATAGGTGTATTCAGTAGTGAATGCCACAGTGTGTGTGTGTGTGTGTGTGTGTGTGTGTGTGTGTGTGTGTGTGTGTGTGTGTGTGTGTGTGTGTGTGTGTGTGTGTGTGTGTGTATGTGTATGGCTGTCTGGTCCCTGGAGTGAGGATGTATGTTACCATACTGAACTGATAAGACCCCTCCCCCCATCCAGGCGATGCAATGTACTATCCGTGATGATGTCCCCGATCTTAGGCCATACTGACTACCTGGACATGTGTATTCTCTGTGGTGCATCATGTAGGTGCACAGTACTGTAATGATGATTTGCACATAGGCAGGGGTCCTCACCTCAACAGTAGCAACTGTGTGTGAGTGTGTGTTACTGTGTCGGTGAAACCGTGAGTGTGTGGGTGTGTTACTGTGTCACTGAATACATGTGTGTCAATACCTGAGTGTGTGGGTGCAGTTGTGTGATGGTATCCTGTCATGGGAACATGTATTACTGCTTCCCAATGAGGCATCACACTTCCCACTGGCCTCTACCCTTGTAATCATTATACCGCTCTCTTACTTCACCACTCCATGTAACTGTACCTGTGATGTCACCCAGAATGGATGCCACGTCTGTAGCCACAGTAGCTTAATACACAGCTATCATGCTCTTGGATCAGTAGACGTGTTTGGAACGTGGGACATTCTCACTTTTATGTGGCAGGTACATGGTGCATGCTGGTATATTCATAAATACCTGTGAGTAGTCCACATTGACATATGGGACACTAACTGCAAACAATGACATCCACCGGCACGTGCAATTAGACCTGAAGGAGGAAAGCAGAACATCATGAGCAACATGCAGTTACTGTTGTTACACAAGACACATACTGTTAACAGTACGAAATGCATTGTACACCTGTAGTACATGGTATGTCTGCTGCCTGTCAACAGTACTCAACAATTGTAACCTACACTTATCTTCCTAGTCTGTTCACCATGCGCATCAGACCATATGAGCATGTCCCTGCACCAATGGTGTGGATGTCAGGGATGCGGCACAGGCATCATCATATGCACAGGGTGATAATGTTTGCCAGAGGCCTAGGCTGCACCATTGGATGACATCATGTATGTGGGTTAGGGCTTTGATCTAATTGGGCATGTTTGTGGATGGTATGCATGTGTGTGTTGCAGTGCCCTACATGTTTCCAGTGTATGCGTGTATGTATGCACACAGTTCTGGCATGTGTCTGGCCTACACAGGGGTATTATTGACAGCTGTGGACTGTACAAGCCAGGTTTTACAGTTCACAGTGTCCGGACATGGACATGTGACCTGTGCCTGCCAGGGGTTGCACGGGCACTACCAGGCAGAGGTGCAGATTGGGTACTGTCTGATGACACTTGTCCACTGGAACCATGTCCCTGTTGGGACCATCCAGAGCCATGTGCACATGGCCTGCTGTGTTGTGGTGTGGACAGCACAGCACCAGCTGCACTGCTGCTGCTACCGCCACTATGGGAGCGGACATGTGAGGTAGCTCATTCACGTAGACCTGAAACAGGTGATGTAGCAGGCCTACGTCCACGTGCCTGATGCCTAACTCCTACCAGATGTTCCAACACAGACAGCTCACGCTCACTGATTGTCATGCCATGGTCAAGGACTCCAACCATGTCACCCAACCGTCTATCCAAAGCTTCAGCAATCTGCTGTTGAGCATTTACCATTGCCTGGTTGTTGTTGTTTAAAGAATGGACAGCAGCCCTCTGAAGCCTCTGATCTTCTCTGTTGTGCCATTCAGCACGTGCCTGTGCCTCCATTACAGCCTGAAACATGCGTCTGGTGACACCAGCTGCTGCGCTCTGTCTTGCAGGGGCATGTTGGCCAGAGGTCCTCCTACGAGCAGCACTGGTCATGTGCCTGTGTGGGGCATCACCAGTCAGTTGGCTGACACCATGGTGTGCAGGCACACCTTCCATAGCCCCCACACTTTCCTGTTCCAAGCTACCACATACCAACTGTCCTTCTTCTATGGTCACTGGTGTTGGGGTATGTGTAGGCATGGGATCTGTGAGGGGATGAGGGGGATATAGGTGGAATGGCAACCAATGGCACAGATTCAACCCCTGACAACTCTGCCTGTGCCTCAATCATACGTTCATCATCACTGCTAGAGTCTGTAGGGACATTAACATCAGATGGACCGCAGGAGGGCAACACACCTACATCACCTGTGAGGGGCAGACAAGAACTGTTCATTACAATCTATACAATAGACACGCAGACACACAGACACACATGCTATGGCACCCAACATGCATGTGATATGACAGAAGGCATGCAACATGCATGTGATACGGCAGACAGCATGCAGCGCAGACAATAATAGTGGTAGTTATCATACATCCCTCGGTTGCACACAACAGCATGCATGTGTCATAGCAGAAGGCATGCAAATTACACAATCATAGTAGTAGTTAGCATACATCCCTGTGTTACACCATGTAGACCAGCACAGGTTAACAGTACACCTGCCTAATGTGTGGCATAGGACCTTGACAATCACATGTAGTATGACATGTGATCTGCTGACGTGTGCAATGACATGCATACATGTTTAACACAATATTGTCCTGTCAAATATACAGTGGGGTAATGGTGTCCCAATGCAGTGTTGTCTGTCCGCCCTACAGATATACTGCACATTTAGCTGATGTGCATGGCCATTGCAGGGAATCATGAGGTGTCTCTATTATTATACAGTGTGAGTTACAGACATTTCATAGCCATGACTGTGTCCAGATACAATACATATATACAGTGGAATGTGACCACGTCATTGATGTGTATACACACTAAACCATGGTGTGGAATGTGTGACACAGATCACGGAAGGGTATACAGATGACACCCCTGCACATCTGCAACCATATTGCTGCCTGGCAACTATGGCCAGACATGGCGAACACATTGGTACACCATGTCCCACATGACATCTGTGTACCACACACACACACACACACACACACACACACACACACACACACACACACGAGGAGCAAGTATGACATTGATGTCCGACACCAGTAAGGGAAATGTACTGTATCTGTGGGCTGATGGGGATACTGTACAGGTGACTGCTGTCATGTTGTGACATACTCAAGATGTTCAACACATCATATGTGGTGGATTGATGTCACACCTACACAAGATGTGCACAGGCCTGTAGGATGTCTAGTGTTCCACATCTTCAATATAACCATTACACAAAGGCCATAGTTGGACCATGTGTAGCCATTGTATGACAGGGTGTACACACAAGCACATCACATCTACTGTGTGTGTTGCTTCATGTCTCTGGCCATCCTCCATGGCCATGTGTGTACATGTGTTGGCCAATTTATTGTGACGGGTGTCTATTTCACATGTCTGTATTGCCCCATATGACATACACCTATAGATGTCATATGCTCCACTGCGACAGGGTTATGCTGACAAAGGGTAGTATGATTGGTATGTGGGATATGTTTTTCAGGATAGTTAGGCAGTGTTGCAGCCAGGCCACTAGACATCATGGACATGTCAAGATAGCACATCACATTGTGTGACATTCATAGCAGGGCTATGATCCACACCAGTGAATCCTGTGGGCTGGCCATACTCCAGCTCACTGTGTAGTACTGTTTGTATTCCACACATGTGTAGTTCTGATTTGTAGTACATGTCCCTACAGTGAACAGCACCTCTACCATTGTATGCACAGTTGTCCACACATCTGGCAATGACAGTTTGTGAGGATTCATGTCGGTGATTCACATAGTTTGCAAGTGTTGCACATGGGTAGCCATTGTGATGCATTGCAGGTCTGACCTGTATATTGTGACAGGACCATACATTATGTGTACATGTGGTAAATGGCCACATAGCAGATAGATCTGTGCATTATGATGCCTGATAAATAATAAGTGTCTCACCTGCAATGGAACACCAGAGGTACCTAAATAGCAGTAACACAGCAGTATGAGCACTATCCATGCCTGTATGATAGCTACAGGGTGCAATGTGCATGTTAACACATACACCAGTACATTAGACTATACTATGGTGTAGCATACTATAGTATGTGGTATGTGTGTATATATGCCTTGCATATGATGTTACATTACATATTGTACAGTGACACATGTATCTATATGGAATATAGTTGTTATAGGTGCAGTAGTGACTTACCAAGCAACTCCAGGCTCGATGGTTGAGAGACACCCACCTCCACAATATCGACTAAGTCTTGTGGATGTTGTTCTGCAGGTGTCCCAGGTTGGCCAGTAGCTTCTTGGTACATGTGAGTGGGGGCTGGGTTGGTGGTCCACCACCTGTTGCACCTTGTTCCCTGGCGATTGCATTTGCATGCTGTTTTGTCCATCTAATGAGGTCTGTACAGTGTCTGCTGGTATGTGCAGATGTGGCCACCCACATCATTAACCCTCCTGCGAAGTTCCATCCTCAGGGCATCCTGCTGCTGTGCATCCTGTGGCACATGGTTGAACAGGATATCATGATTGTCATATAGGTATGGGATGAGGGCCTCATCCTCAGTGGGTATAAGGGGGTAGCATTTCAGCGGCATACCTGGAAGACATAATGATGGAGACAGGTCACAGTAACTCACAGAGACATACAGAGCTACAGCTGAACATACATGTGCATCACATTTATTACGATTAAATAGTTGTCTTTGCAAATCTACATGACACTGACACCACTGACATGTTTGTGTCATACACATGTGACACTCAGTGGTGAGTGGATATTATCACCATATATGTGTGTGTGTGTCACCTGATTACATTGATCATACTCCATGTGGATGCTGTCTTGATGTGGGCATGTCTGTTTGCCTGTACTGGTGTTCCCACCTATTATCACATGGCTGGATGTGTCCACATTAATGCAGTCAACCTTGATGCTGTGTATATGTCACATATAAAGACTTACACTGCCTTAACGGACATGACCTGTGACCCTGCAGACTTGCTCATGGAAGGTTTTACATGTATATGTTCTGCCACATACATCTACATGGCACTGTACAGCAATTCAGCATCCTGCCATGTATCACCTGTGTTGCACATGTGATACACATGGGACACTGGCTAGCCAGATGGTATTTGCAGGGATGGATATCAACTATAGCATGTACAGTCAAAGTCAACTAGTAGGCTATATGCCCTGGGTCATGTATGAATTTAGGATGAAAGGTTACCTAGCTGTAGCTGACAGGCAGGTCTCTGGGGCCAGGTGGAGCAGTGCCACATAACTGATCCACAGGGTTAATGATACATTTACCATGCGGTCATCACACCATGTCTGAAAGGGGGGTGATGTGCAGCTTTGCTGGACAGGAATGCATAGTATGGCAGGACTATGTAAAGTGTATGGGAGAAGGATCTGTCCAGCATGTGGTGATCCTAGTACTAGGAAGGTGGATGTCCATGAAGTATGTGTGAGATCAGTATGTGTATGTGTAGCATGTCCAACATTACTGGGTTGGACATGGATTTATTCAGGGTATGCATCATGCTACATAGTGGAGATGGGGAATGGGAAGGCTGGTGTAGGCCATCTGAACATGACCAATACCCCTTAAAGGAAATATGTGATCTGATATGGGTCACTTGAGTGTTGTGTATGGCTGGACAATGATCTCTATATTCATGGATGGCACCCTGTCATGATTAGGGTTGCCACATATGACTACCTGACAGGTGTGGTGACGTAACTATCACAGGAAAGACAACTGCCCAGCTGCATCCGGTGACAATGCAATATGTAGCTGTCAGATTGTGGCCATATGTCACACACACCTCACCCACAAAGCCCCTTCTGTATGTTGTCCACAACACTCTGAGTCGGCTATTGCTCCTAGGTCATAGTCATTCGCATACTTCAACAGGCAGATGCCTTCTGTTAGTCTGTGTGGTATGGACTACAATGAGGGGGAGTACAATTAATTAACCCTGTCTTACTGTAGCTGGCACTGGTGTGATGTGCATGTATTATTCAGACACCTTCTGTAGTGTTGGTTCTGCCAGCAGTCCCATTGCAAAACACTCCTGTGACATAGGAATGTACATCTAGTGTACCGAGTGTAGGTGGAACACAGTATGGGTGATGATGTCCTATGACCTGGCAAGGTTATGATATGCAGTGTGAAATCAACCTTACTGTCATCTACATCTGTACTGCTGACATCAAATAATCTGATCAAGGTTCATGGCCTTTCAGACCAGACTCAGCAGGGTAGTAGTGCAGTACTTCCCATTATCAGTGGTGTCTCCCTCTCTGCGGGTTGTGATACCTGTTGGTGTGCACCATTCAGTGTGTACACAGTCTGACATGAAGCTATGTTTTACATGATGTGTATGTGGAGAGCAACTTGTTTTGCCATATGTGTATGATACAACCTGGGATGTGGACAGGTCCTTTGCAGCCTGAGTGCAGCTTGTACCTGCATAGTTGTCAGTACAGGGGCTCTGTGGTGTACATGGATATATGATTGTGTACCTGTTGGGGAGGAGACAATGTGTTTATGTTATCCAAGACCCTATATGGATTGCTTATTCATGCTCAGCACTTGTTCAGAACTTGTAAGCACTACGTAAGCTACTAATTACTATAGCACTCAATCTTCCTCATTACCTAGAGGTAAACAGGTTCTGTACATATTTTTCTCACTTGCTTAGAGTAAAATAGCTCTTGTACTCACTTTCTTCATTTATCTAGGGGAAATTAGTTTTATATTCAGGCATGTCCAAGGGTCAGCTGCCAGTGTTCTCTCCTGTGTATCTGATGAATCTGGACATCTTGAGGCAATGTAGACATTGCCTCATGTACACAGACAACCCTCTCCGCCTACCACCCAACACTACAACCTGTGAGATGCACTTATCTAGCCAAACTTGAGGTAAAGCTCTCTCCAACCAAGACTGACCCTGACAGTCATGTGGAGAAGGTAAACATTTTCACCATACCACACTCATCACATAGTCTCACTGAATCTACCCCACTATTAACTGGGAAAACTACTCATGTACCAACTCATTAGCTCAGCGCTTTCTGGAATTCATAAACACCAATGCCCTGGATCAACATATCCACACACCCACAGGGGCAACAATATCTTAGACCTTGGCATTACCAACATGAGTGACCAGTGTTCCACACCTGAAGTCAACTCCTCGTTGGTCCGATCTGACCATAAGCTGAACACCTTTGATATGCACATCCCGCCCCCATCCCCCATTAAGGGAACCACAGTATAATATGTCTATAAAGCCAACTTCATGCTTCTTAAGACAGACGTGGTGAACTTCATGACACCCATGCAGATAGACAATACTGTTACAACTGCTGAATCCTACACAAATGCACTCTATAAGCACTTACACGAGTGCATGGATCATGCTATCCCAAACAGAACCAGGACACTATACTTCTAATTAAAGAAGCCAATCTGGTGGTACCCTGCCATAAACAAACTGTACAACAGAAGGAAGACACTGTTGCAAAAGAGAGTACAATCCCATGCATGGAGGAGCTCCTTGGTCAGCCTCAGTAAGGAGGTGAGATCCCTTATAAGATCATCCAAAGCTAGGTACGGAAACAAAACCGCCACTAATTCCAGTGACAACCACAAAGCATTCTATAGCTATGTCAAATATCTCAATGTCAACAGCCAGATCTGCTCTGAGTTACAGCACAAAGGCATGAACATTACAGAACCAACTGATATTGCCAACATCCTGGCAGATAGGTTCAGTGCTACCTTTCGAACCTCTCCCCCTCTCAACCTCTAAAGGGCTCATATCTATACAGGAAGAGTGCAGAGTCCCTGTAATCACAACTATGCAGGTAAAAGCTGCACACTCTAAAGCCAATATCATAGCATCCGTGGGACTGGACTACATCCTAGGCTGTGTTTTACATGAACTTCAGAACGTACTGGCTCCCCACCTACGCACCATGTTCAATAATAGCCTTGCATCGGGCTTTGTGCCCCCTGAATGGTACACAGCAACAGTTATCCCACTCCACAAAGGTGGTGTCACAACGGACCATGGGACCTTTTGCCCTATAGGCCTGACTAGCCTGGTCTGCAAGGTTATGGAGCACATCATCATGGATCTCAGTCACACAGACACTGGGTACCTCCAAACCTTTGACCCCTCCCAGTTTGGCTTTGTTAAGGGCAGACCATGCCTCCTAAACCTGGTAGACTTCTTAGAGACAGTTACCAAGGCATTAGATGAGGATAAGGAGGTCCACACAGCCTGCCTTGATCTCTCAAAGGCTTTCAACACCATTCCCCATTCTGGTATTATCGACATATCCATCCACCTGAACATTAACCCCTATGTCATGTGATGGTTTGCAAAGTGGCTCACAGACAGAACCCACACAGTGGGAGTTGCATACCCTAGGTCAGACTGTATACCAGTTGCAAGTGGCATCCCCCAGGGCTCAGTCCTAGGACCCCTCATGTTCGGTATATAATTCTATGATGTACAGGCAAGCACAGGAGGGCTTTGGCTGAAAAGGTTTGCAGACGACCACAAACTAGGGGCCATAATTGTTTCCCCAGCTGATACAGACGCCCTCCGGAAGGGTCACACTGAGACGGATACCTGGTATCAATATCATGGCCTCAAGCTGAATGCAAAAAAGTGCATAGTCATCCCCTTTGTATGTATCTAATTACCTGCGGACTACCACATAGGTGCTAGTCCCCTACATACAGAAGAGGTAATAAGGGATCTGGGAACCCCAGTAGATAGCAATCTCTCCTTCGATACCCATAATGACAAGGTGGTTAGAATATCCTTCTATGTGGCCCCCCTAATCTCTAATGGGTTCGCATCCAGAACAAAGGAGGACATTGTGCCTCTTTACTCATGACTTATTAGACCCATTAAAGGATACAACACCCCATTTGGGATGTACCTTACAAGACAACTGCAATGGCTTGGAAGACCACAACAGTACCACACCAAGAGGATTACTGACCTCAAACAGATGACCTATGCAGCCCAACCTAAGAAACTCCAGATGTACTCGGTTGCATGCCGCGTACTCACAGGTGATCTCTGCTTGACATACAAGGCCCATGTCCAACCCAGTATTGCTGGATATGCTCCACCTAAACAGATGCCCCTGAGAGTCACATGCTCTATGGATATACACCTAACCACAACGATGACTAGGACGTGCTGGACGGATAGATTCCTGACCCGGAGACTCCCCATGCTTTGGAACATGATTCCAATGTACATCAGGCAGGGTCCCTCACTAGCACTCTTCAAAGGAAACCTTGACGGGTGGATGGGAGACAGACATGTACCCCGGGGATCACTGCAGTGGCTCCACTGGACAGAGGCACAAGGAACTAATGGCTCTGCCATTCAGAGGCACAGGGAACTAACCTAAGGGGGTGGCGAAAGCCAACACACTCTAGCTAGGCTTATAAATACCCTTGGGCAGACAGTCTAGTACCTATCTTTGCACTTATCACATGTCTTATGTGCATGGATAGTTAACTAGCTCTTTCAATGTACTTTGCTATCATGCTGATAAACTGTTGGGTGACTACAAGTCATATGTATCCTGTTATCGTGTATTGTAAATGCCAATATACATAACTAATGTTTGCCTAACATAACAGTAATGCTATGTAACTTTTAATACATATCTGCATACAATACTGTACATTACCACAGTTATTGGCACAATATCCCACAATGCAAATCATAACTGCACAGTGGGTCAACCTTCGACATGTTATTGTCAGTAATACACCCATACATATGCCTACTGTTACAATATATCAACATATACTATCCCCTGTTATAGCACATACTTGCTGGACCAGCCCTGCCACTGACAGCGGCTGGTGAGGAATATTTGTGTTCAAAGCCCTTATATAGAATTCCTTGTGGTGTATGTGGTGTTTGTCTTGTGACCTACAGCAGTACACAAATAAATACTACAAGCGTTACTATGCTCAACAATACATCACTACAAGATAACTGTTTCCACTATATGGATTGTGTGCACTTTAAATATTACAGAACAGGTACTACATACCCTCTCACCCCCTAGAGGACCCATCTCTATACTGGAAGAATGCAAAATTCCTATAATCACGGCTGCACAGGTAAAAAACACACTCTCCAATGCCAAGAACACAGCATCCATGGGACCTGACAATATCCCAGGCTGCGTTCTACATGAACTACAGAATGAACTGGCACTCTACCTAAGTACCATGTTCAATCATAGCCTCACCTCAGGCTTTGTACCCACTGAATGGCGCACCATGACAGTTATCCCACTCCACAAAGGGTGAGCCACGACGGACCCCGGGAACTACCGCCCCATTAGCCTGACAAGCCTGGTCTGCAAGGCTATGGAACATATCATCATGGAACTCATAAACAAAGACATCAGTAATCTACAAACTCTGGACCCTACTCAGTTTGGATTTGTAAAAGGCAGATCATGTCTCCTAAACCTGATTGACTTCTTTGAAGCAGTCACCAAAGCCATAGATGAGGGTAAAATGGTTCACACAGCTTATCTAGATCTCGCCAAGGCTTTCAACACCATCCCCCACTCTGGAATTATAGATAAGCTCACTAAACTAGGTATAAATCCCTATGTCACAAGATGGGTTGCCAACTGGCTCACGGACAGAACCCACACTGTGAAAGTAGTGGATTCCAAATCCGACATCAGACCAGTGACAAGTGGAGTACCACAGGGTTCAGTCCTGGGTCCTCTCCTGTTTGGTATCTACTTCTCTGAAGTACAGGCCAACACAGAAGGTCTTTGGCTAACAAAGTTTGCAGATGACTGCAAACTAGGAGCCATAACTGAAACTCCTAACGATGTTGACAAACTACAAAAGGGCCTCACTGAGACAGATACCTGGTGTCAAAGCCATGGCCTGAAGCTCAATGCCAAAAAGTGTATTGTCATCCCCTTTGGTAAAAACTCTGTACCCATGAACTACCACATAGCCTTAATGCCGAAAATGTGATAAGAGACCTTGGGACACAGGTAGACAGTAGTCTCTCCTTTGATAATCACATTGCGACAGTGGTCAGGAAATCCTTCTACGTGGCTCATCTCATCACAAAAGGATTCTCATCCAGAAAAAAAGGTCATTGTTCCCCTCTACTCATCACTCATTAGACCCATTATAGAGTACAACGCCCCTTTTGGTATGTACCTCACAAGACATCTACAACAACTGGAAAGACCACAGAAATACCTCACAAAGAGGATTACTGGCCTCAAACAGATGCCCTATGCAGACCGTCTCAAAAAACTACAGCTTTACTCCATCACATATCGCCTTCTCAGGGGCAATCTCTGCCTAACATACAAAGCTATGTCAAACCCAGAGCTGTTGGACATGCTCCACTTAAAGAAATCCCAATCCCTCCGAGCTACACGCGCTAGGGACCTTAACCTTGTCACCACAATAAACAGAACATGCTGGAGGGATAGATTCCTGTCCCAGAGACTTCCCATACTCTGGAACAGACTACCTATCTATGTCAAACAGAGCTCCTCATTAGCACTCTTCAAGAAAAATCTTGATGATTGGATGGGAAATGGGAAATTCACCCCGGGGATCACTTCTGTGGCTCTGCTCGACAGGTGCACAGGAAAATAATTTTCTTGGGTGGCGAAAGCCAGGGTACATTTTTTGTCTAGGCTTGTATGGGCCCTAGGGCCGACAGCCTAGTATCTACCTATGAACCTATGAACCTATGAACATACACAGACATACTGAGTGTTTTACATACCTTATTAGTAACCCGAGGTATCGTTGACTGTTAATTCAATCCTTTTCAGTTTGTGTTTCAATCTTCTTTGTAACGTTCTGCTGGTATATACAGATGGTTTGAATGTGTGATAAGCCATCCTTTTCTAGTTACATATCGGTAACATGTGCTATCCTGACCACCAATTGGTGTTTGAAAGTAGTTAATTAGATGCACATCAGCTGTGCAGCTACTCCATTAGCCAGTACCATGGCAACAGTGGTATATAATTGAGTACTCCACTTGGGCATTGTCCGTTTGCCTTACTTTCGAGGAAGACAGCCTAGATGTGTTGTTTGTGATGTATTTCAGCAACTATATGGAGACAGACAGATATATATGAGCTTCATGACTCCCGTGGATTGTGTGTAATGGCTAGAAGATGTTCTACATGTGAGTACAGCTGTTATATTTCAGAACATTGCTACTTATGCAGGGTTTGTTTGTACCTGATACTTCTGCAGATGTTTCAGTCTGGCAAGGATGTTTGGGCAGCTCAAGGCTGTATGGCTATGCATGAACTGTTAGGTGGTTTACAGTGTGCTCACCAGACATCCTTGGTTTGGAGTACATGTGTATCATACTGTGCTGTTAATCAGTAATTGGTAACACTTCCCGGTGTACACACAACCCTCTGAAATAGGATTAGTGCAAACAAACTCTGTAATATCAGCAGCTGTTCCATTGTATAACAGCAACTATTTCACATAAGGCCATGTTAGTGTGTCTCTGACAAGGTATGTTATGGCTTCTGCAGACGTTGTACAGTGAGTGAATGATTTGTGATATTATTACAGTCTGTATTGTAATTTGTTTGGGTGTAGGGGAGATGTTGGTGGGTGTACATAGCAGATGCAGGTGTGTAGGAACTGCTTTTATACATAATCGATATGTGCGTGAGGGTTCCTTCCCTATTTGAACACCTATCCTTTAGTGGACTAATACTGTGGTAATTGCAGGCTGATTCATTAAGGCACTGTTAACTGGTTCCTGTATAGCATGCAGGTGATGTTAGTCCTTGAATCCTTTTGGCAGTACATTGGAATGTAATAAAGTAATGCTACATGAAAGCTGTGTATTTCTGTCATAGGTATTTGCAGTCATTGGAGTTGTGTTGGTGACTAACCCTCTTTGGCTAGGTTTGCCACCTTTTCAAATGGCCATAGTGGGACATTTTCAGGACACACATCAGATTTTACAGGCCGACACAAACCCATGGTCAGTACAAGGGATAGAACTTTCCTTTTTTGCCTAAATATAAGCTTATTCATGTAGCAGTTTAGTGGCTTATCCTGTTTCTTGTAACATGTAGGTATTTTAGATACAGAAAGAACTATTGTATGCAACTATTACATTACATATGGGACATAATTATGTCCTACAATCTCAGGACATTTGCCATGTTTAATATATTTGGTCAGGACACAACCACCCAAAGAGGGACTGTCCCTCGCAAAGTGGGACAGGTGGTAACCCTATTATTGGCTCATGTCCATAACACATATTTGTAATAGTGTATAGGCATATACTCTCCATAGATTCATAGGTTCATACTAGGCTATCTGCCCTAGGGCATTTATAAGCCTAGCCAGAGTGTGTTTGGCTTTCGCCACCCATTTTAAATTAATTTTGCTATGCCCTTTTTCGAGGTTAGTATACTGTGCCTCTGTCTAACAGTGACACAGAAGTGATACCCGGGGTAAACCTACTATCTCCCATCCACTCATCAAGATTCCTCTTGAAGAGAGTCAATGAGGGACTCTGCCTAACCTGGATTGGGATTTTATTCCAGAGTGAAGGGAGCCTCTGGATTATGAATCTGTCCCTCCAGCATGTCCTATTTATTTCAGTGCTGAGGTTCAAGTCTCTCGAACGCATAGCTCGATGGGATGTGGATTTTCTGAGGTGCAGCATGTCCATTAATTCCGGGTTGGACATGGCTTTTTACGTCAGGCACAGATCGCCTCTGAGCAGGCGGTATGCCACTGAGTAGAGCTGGAGTTTCTTTAACCGGGCAGCATATGGCATCTGTTTGAGCCCTTTGATCCTCTTGGTGAGGTACTTTTGGGGTCTTTCCAGTTGCTGCAGGTGTCTTTTAAGGTACATCCCAAAAGGGGCATTGTACTCAATTATGGGCCTGATGAGGGATGAGTAAAGAGGCACGATGACCTCCCCTGATCTAGATGTGAATCCCTTCATGATTAGGTGGGCTATATAAAATGTTTTTCTAACCACTTTGGCCATGTGGCTGTCAAATGAGAGATTGCTATCAGCTTGGGTCCCCAGGTCCCTAATTACTTCTTCCGTACTTAATGAATTACCACCTATGTGGTAATTTGTGGGCACTTTGTTTTTGCCAAAGGGGATGACTATACACTTTTTGGCGTTTACCTTTAGGCCATGGCTCTGGCACCAGTTGTTTGTTTATCCTTTGTTCATAAAGTTTGGTCGTGGCCAAATGTGTGATTGCTATGGTCCATGTTATACTCATATATGAACACTTCAACTACTGTATACGGGATACCTATGGAATCCCAAAACCACACAATTCCGACACCCACAGTACCGGGCCAAGACTCCCACACCCCACATTACCGACAGCGACAGTAACTTGCGAAAGTAACACAAACATGGAACACAGACCCACTGCTACCCACCACATCCAAACAGACCATCCTACACTACATATGAGCAGGTGGGCAAGCCCCCCCTACACCCCCCATGTGGGTGTCTGCACCCCCCACACCCCCCTACTTTAATATTCTACCTCCTGGATCGCACAAACAGATGCACAAAGCAAACCCGCACCCACACATTACAGTCCCCCAGGAACACACACCACACTCAGAACACACACTTACACACACTACAGCCATCAGAAACACACTTACACACAGTAACCTACCTGAACCGCAACACCAGAAGCACTGACTAAATGTCCCTTAACATCGGGATTTTAAACGTCGTGCTTCTGGTGTTTCGGTACTGTGGTCTTTCGGACTTTAAGCCTAGTGATTACACGCGTCGGTATGTCACGCAGTCGGTATGTGGTAGGTATCCCATTTATATGTACCTCCATGATTATGTAGATGTTGTTAACCTATCTATATATCTACATATATATGTATATCCCCATATATCGACATATATATCTCTCTCTCTCTCTCTCTCTCTCTCTCTATATATATATATATATATATATATATATATATATATATATATATATATATATATATATATATATATATATACATGTTGATTTATATTTATATTTATATATATATATATATATATATATATATATACATATATATATATATTTTATATATATATATATATATATATATATATATACATATATATATCTATCTATATATATATATATATATATATATATATATATATATATATATATTTATATATTTATATATATATTTATATATCACATACACCTTTCATTGGGTACATGCCGGTTTGTCCTATTTTCACACATTCCTACCTTTTGTGTTTTAACCTGTCAGTATACACAACTGCTATTGGTACATCTCGGGTAGCTTAGTGGTAGGTTATTGTGAACACTGTGTGCATGGTTGCTTGTTCTAATCCTGGCAGTGGTAATTTTACCTCTCAGAGCAGGCACTGGTAGTGCAAGGGTGATTAATGCACATTTCAGCGGTTGTGAGTCCAAATGTTTATTATTCTGTGGAATACCACCTATATATGCAAGCTGTGGTTAAGGTATACTATGTAACATGTAAATCATCTGAGAAGATTCCTGTCACGGGACATACTATAAAGATGTGGGCACACATGCTGGAGAGTACTGCAAGGCTCCACCAGATATGTCCAAGCAACGGAACCATGATTTCAGCATCCCAAACACATGCTCTATGATGATTCTGGTTTCTGCGTGTGCCTCATTATGGCATTCTTGTGTGGCTGTGTGTGCATTTCTGATGGAAGTCATCATCCACAGTTCCAGTGCATAGCCAACATCCCCCACCAGGTGACCATATGGGATGTCCCCCCTGGCAAATACCTGATACAGCTGTGAGGCATGCCAGATGTGAGAGTCGTGATAGCTTACAGGGCTACCAGCACACACATCCATGATAATGCCCTGGGCATTGCACACAACCTGGCAGTTGATGGAGGGGTATGCCTTGCGGTTTATGTAGCACCTTCCCTGCTCACTGGGTGGTGTCTTGATGTGTATGTGCATGCAGTCTGTTGCACCCAGTACCTCCAGGTAGTCTGCCACATGGTGGAAGAGACACATATTGCTGGCCAACTCCTCCTGTGTTCGGGAGAAGTATATGTGCTCACTGGCATGTGGTAACATGGCATCCAGGAACTGGTGGAGTACCCTGGATGCTGATGCCTGTGAGATCCCCATGATAACCCCAGTTGGCCTTTGAAAGGTACCTGTGGCTAGTATTGTCAAGCTTACATATACCTTTGTGTCCACTGGGATGGGTTTCCCTCTGTTATTTCTGTCTCTGAGGTGTGTCTGGCACAGTACAACAAGTTTCTGTATGGTGTCCCTGTCCACCCTGTAACGCTTTACTATCTCCAGATCATGTAGCCCCTGGTAGGTTACCCTGGGTCTGAACACTCTTCTCCTCCTCTGGTGCCTGAGATGGTTGCCAACATCATCCTCCACACCACCGCCAGTCTCCAACACATGCTGGTGAATCAAAGCTATGGCAGCCCCTAACATGTACATATTAAAAGTTCCCCGTCTGTATACACCAGTGGTGCAGAGTGTCTGGGAATACACAAGTGTGTGTGTGTGTGTGTGTGTGTGTGTGTGTGTGTGTGTGTGTGTGTGTGTGTGTATGTGTGTGTGTGTGGGGGGGGGCTTTCACACCTTATACTATTGTGCAATGGATGCTGCTGGTGTAATTGGCTGTGTTTGTGCTATTCCAGTTGCAGGGTATCTTAATTATGGGTTTTACAGCAGGTACTGCTATTGTGGGGCCTTTGGTGTTGACTTACACTTGGCTGCCGTGATTTATCAATTGCCCTTTACTTCACTTTTCAACCTGATTCACCTCCTATTGTCAGGCATGCATCCAGCTGCCTGCCTTCTTGTTTTGTACTTTCACAACCCAGGATTGTGTTGCGAAATGTGTTATGTAGCTGATCTACTGCAAGTTTGCTTTATTTTGCTGTGACAGTTCTCTTTTCTTTCCAGTAAGCACCTCCCCTTTCCTGTTCTGCAGGTAGCTGCTAGCAGCCTTGTTAGCTGTTGTCAATGGCCCACTGTGATTCCTAGGTGTTAATTACTCATTTGTACTCCAATTACTATGCTGCAGCATTTCCTTATTGTCTTCGCGTATCCTTCCTGTTTCAGCTGTGGTACGCGCCACGCACAGCCGTTTACCGGTTTTCGAGCGTGTTTTCATCCATGTTCACATGCACTTTTGGTTACCCTGTGTGCTCTCAGCTAAGCAAAGCTATGGATACTTCCACACCCCTATCCTGCGGCTTTGATTAGGAACAGGAAACCCAGATTAGCAATGCTCCAATGTGCTTACATCTACGGTGACGCACCTCCTCTCTTGATGTCATGTTTACCTCCAGGCAACACCTCGGTGTTGCACTGCTACACTGTGTGGTACATCCTTACGCCGGCAGGGAGTTTGCGAATCAGTATTACTTGACTCATTTGCATGGCATTGACTACTAATTCCTAGTTACTGCGCAGAACACTGTCACAGACCCTTAGCAACCCTTGCGGCATGGTTGTGGTGTAGCATGAGTGCCATTGACTATTATGGGGAATTAATGAATTGTGTTACATTGCAGTTTTATGACATCTAAATATATTTTCATTGTGATCCCGTTTGCACACCAATGCACTGCAGTTTTACTTTGCGTTAGTGTGGCCATGACATTAAATGTTATTTTTTATGTGTTGTGCATGTTTTTTATGCCATTGGCTATATATTTAGCCATTGGCATATATTAACATTATAATACGTAATTTGGTCCGCTTTTATGCCTCAGATTTTATGTTTGAAAAAATGTAAACCATTTTTTGGTTTACATTTCTTCATGCTTACACTACGCCTGCACCACTTCATGAATCGCTATATACTTTCATTTGCATGCTACACTGTTGCACATGGGGTAATTAGCATACATGCGCCAGGAGCTGCGCAGCTCTGGCGTACGCTGGTAGTGCATGTGGAAACAGCTCGTACCCAAATCACTTGGAGGCCATATTTGGCATTAGATCACCAACGCTACTCTGGCGCCTGGCACAAGCTTCATGAATCCCAGGGTCTGTAATGGCGGCACTTTGTGAATAGACACACCCAGCATAAGAAACTTTTCGAAATGGCAGTATTTTGACTGTACTTCAAAAAATAGTTGCACTTTGCACACAAATAAACTCTTTGGAATAAATGCACAGTAATAAGCACACACTGTAAGCACTTTTGTACACTTTGAGATACTTTAAATAACTCTAGTTATGCTCTGAATACAATGCAAAATAGTAGTTATGCCAAAACACAGTACTTTGCCAAAAAACATGCAGTTGCCTTGCTTTATTTATGCTTAATGTGCCTTTTTACCCTTATTATATTCATTTTGTTCATTTAATCTATTATATTAATTTCATTCATTTAATCTTTTTAAATGCCCATTATACTTTTCTTGTGTTCGTTTTACTCTAAACAGGCCTGTTTTGCTTTAAACATGCTCATTTTACAATTCTGAGGTAATTCCAAACCTGTTATGTGCTTTTCTAATAATTGTTTTATCAAATATCTTAATTTTAAACATTTTGTTTAATTAATAAACCTTTTGTGCCTCTTGCTTATTTAATAATGTGGTTTGTGCCCTTGTAATGCTCCATTTTATCTTTTTTATAAAATAAATAATTAATGCAAGTTTTCATTACCCTTGGTTCATTTCTGACCCTTTTTCGTGCTCGTTTCTCTAAGTTTACCTTCACTGTCTTCAATGCACCTTGTTGCTCTAAAAAAGCAGTCTCTGGAATCTGACTTTTGACACCATGTCGCTCGTCCAGTCAGGATAAAATAGACAAGTCTTTGTGGGTTCTGTTTGAGCAGCTTTATTATGTGCAAACACATCAGGATTGAGGCTTAATAACTTTAACTTAGATAAACTTATAAACAGACTAGCTATTGCACTCATACATGCTCACTATCTGGCTGCACTCTCAAAATGGCACTGAAGCTAGCACGTGCTTGCTATTTATATGCACATGCTGACCTTGAACCGCTTCTTAAAGGTACAACACACACACAATATTCTACACTTATCCTCAGAACAAGCCTACCTCCCAAGCTTCCAGTCACCTCAGTCATTTCCTTTAGCTGCCAATTAGCAATTCACTTAATTAGTATAGTCCCTCCCGTACTAATTCACAACCACATCCAACCTAGTTTCCACCACATTTTAGCAAGGTAAGTAATAAACCTACACCAACTTCACACAATGCTACTGCAACATTTAACATTATGTATCTTACTCACTATCACATACCTCTGCACAGCCTATCTCATCCAACATATCCTCACCATCCACTCTCTGATCAACCCACTCACAGCCCCCCATTCAACCCTATGTACAGCTTTACTTGAACACCTTGCCTTTTCAACAGTACCACTGTTGAACTATTCCCTTACAAATATATTCATTCAAATAAAATACCTACCCTATTACACAAAACTACTAAGCCATTTACTAGACTTACCCACCTATTGCAAGTCAACTCAGCCACAGGAAACAAAGTGGGTATGTCCATCCCAATCCAGGCCCTCAGTTTTCATCTCAACTACCACACCCCATCCCACCCCAGTCACTACAGATATCACACACCACCCTCACAGAAGCTCAGATCTCCTCATTTTAAACATGAATATGAGAAGTAAACTAAACAAAGTACCAGAATTCCATGCAACTGTTCACCAATACTCCCCAGACTTAGCAATGCTAACAGAAACCTAGCTAAAACCACACATAGACAACACTGAGATCCTAACCCCTGGTTACAGCATTCTGAGGGTAGATAGGATCCTCAAAAAAGGTGGTAGCATTGCTATAACATGCAAAGAAATCCTCAAATTAGAATGGTTGGTTAGCAACCCACCAAACCCCAATAATAGTGAAATTCTAATCTCCCGTCTTCAAATAAACCACAACAAACACAACATTATTATAGCCGTTTACATTCTCCCAAGTAACAACCCAGCCACCATTGAAGACTTTCTACACTGGTGTTCAACAACATACACTCAGGAAACCATTATAATGGGAGACTTTAACCTCGAGTGGGAAAACTGCTTCTTCGACAATGCCACCAATTTGTAAACCTACATGGTTTCTTCCAATTTATCCAAACTCCAACAAGGGTGGACAAACACAGTAATAAACAATCAATATTGGACTGGGTTCTCACCAACAAACACTGCCTCTACCTTCAACATGGCTGTCTCTCTGGCAACCTAAGCGACCCCCTACCCACATATCTATATAAGCAGCACACTAGCACCCCAAATAGCATTGTCTACAAATACATTTGTAGCAGAAAAAAAATTTCTCAAAAAGTCTTTAATACCCTCCTGCAAAACTGTAACTGGTCCCCACTAAAACACCTTACCCTAGACTCAGCCATTCAATATTTCAATGAAAAATTAATCCAAATCCTAAACAGTGTCACCTCCCTTAGAAAAATCCATACCAAATCTAGACATACAGCATGGCTCACCATCTATACCATAAATCTCCTGAAACTAAGAGACAAAACCTGGACCCAATACCAAGAGACTAAAAAAAGTCACTACTCCTTAAATATCGCCAAGTGCTTAACCTTGCAAAAAACAAATTAGACAGGACAAAAGAACTTACCAAACATCTATATAGCAAAAACACCACAATAACCCTCAGAAGCTATGGAAAGCCATCAACCACTTACTCAAACCAGGGCATAGCAATACCTCACCTCCATCCACAACTGAAGCTACTGTAAACATTGCATCCCAGTTCAACTCAAACTTTATTAATTCTGTCTTGTCACTTGTAAAAATTGAAACTGTTTCTCCACTATCTCTGCCTACACACACAATAGACAAACTCAACTCCTTCTCAATAAAACCAATCCAAATCAATACCTTAAAGAAACTCCTGTCCAAACTAAAGCCATTATCACTTGCAGCTGACCAGCTCCCCAATTAATTTCTCAAACTAGAATTAGCTGCCATCTCCTACCCCATGTATATCCTAATTAATTGGTTTATAACACAAGAATATATCCCTAAGCTGTGGAATGTCTATTGCATCATCTGCCTAAGGGTGGCACAATTTTAGATTTCACAAACTACCAACCAACAGCTAAACATTCCCCATAGCAAAAAAATGTGTCCACTCGTAACCACTTGATTACTTAACTAAAAAACCTCCTAGCTGCATCCCAACATGGTTTTAGACCCAAACACAACACCACCACTGCACTTGCCAGCTTTACCAACTCAATTAACCAAATCCAAAATTGTGGCTAACTTGCATCCACCATCTTTCTCTATGTTTAAAGCTTTCACCACTGTTTCATACCAGAAACTGCTCCATGAGCTAGCCTCCTTAAACCTTTCCCAAACATCCCTCCACTGTGGCAAGAAGAACTCTCCCCTCTACTACCTGCCTCTGTCAGTGTACAACAAGGTCTGTAATCAGGCCACTACTTTTCATCATCTTCACCAGCAAGCTCCACTCAGCTTCCAAACATGCAAACATAGTCCAATACACAGATGACTCCTCTTATATGCTCAGATCACTCTTTTCCAGAACTCCTACAAACCACCCAAAAAGCCTTCCTTGACAATGAAAAATTCCTCTCACACTCCCCACTTATCCTTAACCCTAACAAAACTAAACTCATGCTCTTCACTGACAAAAAGCGCACAGTCTACATCCAACCTTCATCATCAGCTCCACTAATAATACAAAAATACAACCATTTGAACATACCAAACTCCTTGGTGTTACTATTGACAACAATCTTAGATTTGATAAATGCCTAGCTACTACTATCAAAAAGCTTTTTCTTAACAACACCACCAGAAATCCATAGCCAGTGCATCATTTACTTTCCTCCCTTCTTTATGCCTCACTTATATTCACTAATCTTAGGAAAACAGACTTAAATAAACTGGAATCCTGCAACAACAAAATAGCAAAATTTGCCACTTCCTCCCTTACAGATCATACCACTGCAACTCACTTCAGCAACTAACTTTCAACCAATTAAATTTCACACACAATGTTTTTCACCATGGTAGCAACAGCCCAGCTCTAAAGGACTTTACCCACCAATACAGTAGCAAAATAGCCATAAGAAAAAACAATAAACTCCTTCTGGAAGTAACCAAATCCAACAATTACTACTGAGACTCCCTGATATCAAACAAAATATCTAAAATTTGGAACTCTATACCCCAAATAATTATCAACACTGACAACATGTTAAAGTATAAAATACTACTGAAAGAACACCTCACCAACAACTGGCTGTACTCCTGTACCAGTCTTGGATTATCTAGCCTTCCTCTCCTAGTTCCCCCTTTTCACCCACATTCTATTTCTCATTAGCCCCTATGAATTCTTTACTATCTTTTCACCTCCTCCACCCCTTTTCAATCTTGTCCACTGTACCGTCCCAGACCCACCCTCTCTTTTTATCCTCTCTATTTAGCTGTAAGCTTCCTCATTACTATTTCTCTGTCCCACTTATTTATCCAGTCTGTTTTTGCTACACCTGTTCTACAGTGCTTATGCCTTTGTCTACACCCACTGCTTACTTTTCCTTACCCATCCTTCTCAATTTCATGGCTCATCTAGTCTGTCGATCACTTCTATTCTTTCCCATTTTTATTTTTTCTCATTGTCTCCATGTCCTTTTAATAGTATTGTTGTATCTAATATCTTTGTTATATTTCTCCATAATCTCTCCTCAGCTATGCTTTATTATCCATACTATGTTCTACTCATGCCAAAATTGTTTTTTTTTTTTTAGAAAATATATATTGCTAAATTTCTCCTCTACAAAGCTGCAAAATGCATACTATGTATTACTACTGTAAATTAATTAATTCTTTGAAATGGAGCTTTTCTCCCTGGGACCTTCACTGAAAATAGGACATTTCTGGCTTAGTCGGACTCTCCCTGTAAACAAATGTTAAATAAAATAAAATAAAATGTGGATGCACAACCACTAACATGTAGCTTCAAAGATTCCTGGATTTTATCAATGCAAACACCCTGGAACAGGTAGTTTGCACACCTATAGTGGTGCAAATATCCTGGATCTGTTATTCAGAAATATGAGGAAACATTGCACCCCCCCCTCCCGTGTATTGTCCTCACTGGTCAGACCAAAGCACAAAGTGGTAACCTCTGCAATAAAAATAAAGGCTGAACTTCCAACAAAGCCCAGAATTTTTAAGAACATGTTCAAGGCTAACTACCTCCTGTTAAGTGAGGGCATAGCTAAATACCAAACCCCCAAAACTCAGTGAACACTGTGACCTATGGGGAAGTGTTTAGGGAAACCCTGCACAGATATATAAATAACTGCATAGAAACAACAGTACCAAAACAAAGTAAACTTAGGGCAAACTCCAAAAAGAAGCCCTCTTGGCGCACTCCCAGTATAAATAGGTTGTCCAACAAAAGAAAGAAAATCCTGCCCAAAAATTGGAAGGGCTATGCCCAAAATCCAAAAAAAAAAAAAAAAAAAAAAAAAAACTCCCTCATTAACCTCAACAGGCAATTCAGGGGACTACTCGAGCCTACCAAAACCAGCTTTCAGGTAAAAATAGCCTCCCTGACTAAGGATAGTCATAAGATTTTCAGTTATGCATGCAACCTTAAAAGCAACACCCAACAGTGTGCTGAGCTAATAGTAAATTAAACTTCCTATACCAAACTGGGGGACATAGCAAATTTGCTGGCTGATAACTTTAGCTCCAATTTCACCCCCTCTCACCCCCAGTTTACCCTCAGGAAATACCCTCTACCATTTCTTCCCCAGCTGTCACTAAAGAACAGGTCCTCATTGAAATCTCCAGAGCTAAAAACACTGCATTAATGGGTTCTGATAATATCCCAGTGCACCTTCCTTGAAACATGAACTGGCAGGCCCACTAGAATCTCTATTCAACCACAGCCTCCAGACAGGCTTTGTCCCTTAGGGAATGGAGGACTGTAACTGTCATACCTCTACACAAAGGTGGACCATCAACAGATCCAGATAACTAAAGGCCCATAAGTTTGAAGTCTTATATGCAAGGCCATGGAAAGAAATATTGTGAACCTAATAAACAAAGACATAGGAAATCTTCCAACACTGGAACCAATCCAGTTCAGTTTCGTCAAGGGCAGGTCATGCCTATTAAACTTAGTGGACTTCTTTGAGAAGGTCACTAGAGCCATGGACAGGGGAAAAATGGTACAGACTGCCTTTCTTGACCTGACAAAGGCTATTGACACAATACTTACTTGGGTGTTACAGACAATCTCACAAATTTAGACATAAATCCCTAAGTCACTCGATGGATAGTGAAATGACTCCCAGATAGGACACATGAAGTTAAGGTGAGGGAATCCACCTCAATGAAGAGGTCTGCTACTAGTGGTGTCCCACAGTCCACTGTACTGGGACCTTTCCTGTTTAGAATATGCTTCTCTGAAGTCTAGGCAAATGTAGAGGGCTTTTGGCTGACCAGATTTGTTGATGACTGCAAGCTGGGTGCAGTCCCTGAATCCCCCAAAGATCTAGATGTCCTTTAGGAAGGTTTTACACAGACAAATAACTAGTGCCAGAACCATGACCTAAAACTCTATGCAAAAAAATGCAGAATAATATTCTTTAGAAGATGACCACCCTGCAAATTGCAACACTGATAACAGTCCCTTAAGAGTAGACCTAGTGGTAAAGGACTTGGGAACTCAGGCTGACAGTAACCTGAACTTTTATCACCATGGGTTCATGGCAGTGAGAAAATCCTGCTACGTAGTGCAACTTATAAGTAAGGGCATGGCATCCGGATCTAAGCAGATCATAATCCCACTATACTTAGTCCTCATTAGACCAATAATTGAGTATAGTGCCCATTTTGGCAGGTGTTTGATCAGGCATTTGAAACAGCTGGAGTGGCCACACAGGTTCCTTAATATAACAATACAGGATGCAAATAATATGTTCTATGTAGACTGCCTGAAAGCCTGTCCCTGTACTCAGTCTCCTACAGACTACCGAGGGACGATCTATGCCTAACCTGCAAAGCATTCTCTGATCGAGCCCTGATGGATCTGCTACACACTTGCAAAACAAACAGCACTAGAATGGCATGATGTAAGGATCTAAACCTAGTCTGTGACATAAACAAACATGTTGTAGAGACAAATATATATCTCTGAGATGCCTCTTGTCTGGAACATCTCCCCATTCATATGAAACAGAGCTCTTCCTTAATTGTATTCAAATGCAATTTGGACCAGTTGACTTATGGACATGGGCAGTTTGTAAATGCCTAAGGGACATGCATATACCAAATTAATTCTAGCTCATGGCGTTGATAATTGGGAAAATTGGAGCTAGGCTTAAAAAGGCTCTAGGGCCATTAGCCTAGTAACCTCCCATGATCCTATTATTCTGTCATCTTCTAGAGAACTCCCATCAGACTGTATCAAAGGCCTTTTGTTGGCTAAAAAGTCATCCATATTTGCTTTCCCCTTTTGCTTTTCGTTGTTCATAAACTCTATTAGCACTCACAAATTCATTTCTACTCTTCTTTCTTTTGAAAAAAATATTCTGCCCCTCCTGTACTATTTATTTTTGGCAGAATCTCTTCTAGTCTGATTGCTTGCACTTTTGCCATCATCTTGGTGTCTGTGGTTAGTAAGGAGATTGGTCTATAATCCCCTTTGTTCATGTTGTCTCCTCCCCCTTTTGGTATCACTTCTAGCCTGGCTCTTGTTATTGTGTGTGTTTCTTTTCACTTATGCTTTTATTATCCTCCTTCAAAATTGTCCATATCGCCTCTCTGTCCCATTTGTAGAACTCTACTAGCTATCTGGACCCCTGCCATTCTACCTTTCATTGCTATCACTGTCTCTTTGATCTCCTCTGTCTTCATGATTTTTGCATTCAGTTTCTTCCCCCCTATTTCTTCCACTTGGTAACCATTTTCAGTGTCTGCAACAACCCAGTGGACTTTTTCTTGTCATAGATTTGATGGTAGTATTTCCTACAGGCTTCTCTAACCTTTCTCACTTTTCCTTTTTATACTTCCTTGTTATATGTTTCCAGCTGTTCCTCCCCAGTTATCCATGAGTGGTCACTCCAGTATTGTTGTTCTGCTTCCACTGAAGTTGTTACCTTTCCTTCTAGTTCAGTTTTTATTACTACATTCTCTGTCCTTGGTGCTTGTCTGCCTGTACCATTTTTTCTATTTTTCCAGTTGTATCCCACTCTATTTGCTTTCAGTTTTATCACCTCTTCCTTATTTTGAGTCTTTTTTTCACCCAGCTTCTCTCATGTTTTTTCCTCCCCAACTGCTGCTTTAATTCTACCCCTCCAATGTGTCCACGATTTTGTTTTATCTATAGTGTTCTCCTCTGCTATCAGCTTTTGTAATTGTTGCTTTTTTCTTGATCTATCTACTTTTACATCACTCATATCCATCCCACCCCCTTCCTTTTTCCATTTCTGTTCTTATTGTCATTGCTACAGCTGTATGGTCTGATATGTACCTCTTCTGGATTCCATATCTCCTCCACCATTTTTACTTCCTTCTTTCCTCTAGTACTCTGTCCTAACTACTTGCTTTAATCAAGCAGTTTCTGGTAAATATATACTCTATCTTTTCATAGTGTATTTCCCTCCATATATCATTCCACTCTGCTCTTTTCATGTTCTTTTCTAAGTCACTTTCATCTTTATACTGTACTCTGTTTGAATGAGCTTTTTTTTTCTTTTTGGGAGCTGTTGTGTCATTGAGATCTTGAATAGTAATTTCCCTTTAATCCCCTTTATCTGGTTCCATTCTTCAGAGAACCTGGTGTAAAAATCCACTGAATCCTTGATTGGGACATATAGTTTTATATCCATCTCCTTCTGTATATTTTCCTTGCCAGATGATTTTTTTTTGTTTATTCATTTTAATGTATTTATCCTTTGTAGACCAGGTTAGTCCCACAAGGCTAGTGGTCTCTTTTCAGAGGAGACTTGAGGTGAAATTTAGCCAGAGCATCAGGGAACTTCCACTACTCTTCGTTATACTGGGATGCATTTGGATCTTACACTTACTGTCATTTGGTCTATGTGCGCAGGTGGCTTGGAGAAGCAGGAAACCAAAAACTGAACATGGAGGACAAAGAAGGTGTTTCCAAGGTGTTAGGCATGATTATAGCTGTTGGTCAAAGAGCAGAGAGGTTAAACACAGCAAAAGATGAGTTGAGTGCTAAACGAAGTGTGGAGAGGAGATGAACAAAAAGGCAGGAGACCTTGTTCAAAGGCAAGAAAAAGTGTCTGAAATGTGCAATATAGATTTGGAGGAATTATTTCAGCAGAATCTGTTTGCAACAGAACCTAAAACATGACAATGTGTTGTTGCAACCCTTCAGTCGTGGGGTGGGGGCTGTGGGATGTATATTTAAAACAGCAAATTGAACAAAGTGAACCAGAAAGTGAAAAGGCAGTATCTTGGGGTGAAATAATGGACAGAATAGAAAAAGAGGAAGTAGAAGAAATAAGGACAGAAATAAAAGAAATCATATGCACAAACTGTAAGAGAAGGTGAAAGAAAAGATGAAAAGAAAATGGAAGTGAGAAGAAAACATCACTGTAAGAATAAGTAGTAAGACAGAAAAAGAACTTGACAGGTATGAAATATGGGACAGTGTCACATCACCACTGGGTATTGAACCCAGAGAGAGAAAAGGGCATTTATTTGTATTAATAAAGACTCTTTTTGTGACATTTTTTTCCGAAGAAGCACAGTATATGGAGAATTCCTTAGAGCAATATAAAAAAAAAAGGAATGATTATTCTTGGAACTTACATGTTATACAGGCATTTAATAGAGAGGCAAAAAAGAGAATGTACATGCAATTTCATACAGAGGTTGAAAGAGACACTTTAAGAGACTATTTATAAACTGTGTATAGAGAAGTAATAGATATTATAAGGATTTATGGCAACAGAGGTTTATGGACTGGGAGATGGGAATATTGAGTTATATTGCAAATGCAAAATCAAAAAATAATACGTTTGCAAGATATAATTAATGTGGATAGGAACAGGGGTTTGGTGAGATACACAGGACAACCAAAGACAATTTTTTCTGTAGCAAAAATTATTTATTTATTTATTATTTATTTATTTTATTTTACATTTGTTAACCGGGATGGTCCGACTGGATACATGTCCTTTTTCAGCGGAGGCCCGGGGAGAAAAGCTCCAACAGAGTTACATTGATAATTAGGTACAGTAAATGAGCTGAAAGAACTTAACAAAAACATAGGCTATTTACATACAAGTACAAGACTGCCATTACTATTTCTGAGATTACTACAAATGTAACATTAATAACATATTAGCAAGGACGGTAGGCAGTATAATGACATAGAGTTAGACAGGATACATATTTCTTTATCACAGTATACAAAGTACTTATCATCTTAGCTAGTTGTTTATGTTTTAGTTAATGGCACAGAGCTAGTCTGAGTTTGAGCAAGGACATAGCCAGTGTGACTTGAAGTGGAGTTTTAGACTATTTTTGAATTGACTTAGAGAAGTTGCAAGTGTGATGTTATTTGGGAGAGAGTTCCATATTTTACCAGTGGTGTTGGCAAATAGCGCGTCACCACCTAGGTTGAGAGATTTAGTTGTTTGGACAAGGAGTCTGTTTGCTGAGCGAAGGCAGCTTAGACTGGAGTAGGGAGTCATTAAGTTTTTTAGTGCTGGGGTATTCTCAGGTTGTTTAAGGATTTTGACGCCTCTATGAGTTGGGACTGGTGAAGAAGGTGTGGGAATTCTATCCATCCAAGCTTTTTCAGGTTAGTACAGTGGTGTGTTCTGTAGGGTAGGCCTGTAACAAACCTGGCAATGTGATTATAGCAGGATGAGAGCTTGGCCAGATCAGATTTGTTAAGGTGAGTGAGGACAGGAGAGGCATATAGTAGGGTAGAGAGAAGGTGTGAATGGGCTGTGGCTGCCCTGGCATTCGGGGTAAGGAAGGCTTTAATTCTATATAGGGTCCCAAGTTTCTTGTTGACTGACTTAAGGGCTTGGTTGATATGTATATCAAATCTGAGTTTATTGTCAATGTTTACTCCTAATAGCTTTGTATAGGTGTCTGGGGAGATGATGGTCCCATTATTGGATTTTATAGTGACGTTTTCAGTCGGAGATCTATTGGTTGGGTAGAAGAGAAGTAACTTGGTTTTGTTTGGATTTAAGATCAGGAGATGGTTGGCAAGCCAGTTTTCGACTTTGGTGAAGCTATGTTGGGTGGTAGTTAGTAGATTTGCAAGAGAGGCATTGGAACATATTATAGTCGAGTCATCTGCATATTGAATGCAGGTGGCTTCAGGGATGACTGTTTGGATGTCGTTTATGAAGACTGAAAAGAGGAGAGGTCCTAATATGGAACCTTGAGGAACTCCTATGGTATTTGGTAGTAGGCAGGAGAGCTTGTTTTGCCACATATAAAAATAAATGACCATTTAATTAATAATTTTGATAAAAATGTTTTATTTGTGGTAAAGTTGGTCATGAAGCAAAAAAATATGAACTAAAATGCATTAAATGTGAAAAGGTAGAACATTCATGGATAGATTGTGATGGAAAAGAAAAAATAAACAAGAAAGGGAGGAAGCTATAGCAAATTGTGCTGTTATAGAAGATAACATAGAAAAGCTACAAAAGGAAAATGAGAAGGATATAACGGTGGAAATAATGGAAAGCACAAGGGAAGAAATAGGAAAAAAAAGAAGAAATAAGCAATTTGAGTGAAAAGGGGGAAGAGAAATTCGCGTGAATTAAAAGAAAAAGAAATTATATTGGAAAAAAGAGTAAAAGAAAACATAAATATAAAAATAAAGGAATAGGAGAAAAAAGGAAAAGGATGAAGAATAACAAAATACTCTTTATAGAGTGAGAATCTTATCTATAAATATGAATAGTACCAATAATGTAAAAAGATTAGGGGTAATAGAATGGTGTAGATTATTTAATATGTATATCATAATGCTAATAGATAAGAATTTTAACAGAAGAACAGAGAATACAAGTAAACAAATTATTGGAAGGAAAAGTAACCTGGAATATAGGAGAGGAAAAATGTTCAAGAATAGCAATTCTAAGTAAAGAAAATATTGAAATTTTAGACTTTACATTAGTAATACTAGAAAGAATATTAATAGTGGATCTAAAATGGAGTCAAGTATACAGAATTGTGGCATTATATGCGCATGTCATACAAAAACACAGGGAAATTATGTTTAGTAAAATTCTTCATTATGTTAGTGTCAGTATGCAAATTATATTGACAGGCAATTTTAAATGTGATTTAAGCCATAGAAGAAAAGAAGGAACAGATCTTAAAGCTATTTCAGAAATAATAAAAAGTGTTAAAATGTATCTATGGAATAATAAGCAGTGGACACATATGAAAGAGATAATCTGAAAACAGAAATTGACTATTTTATGCTGTTAGAGAGCCTAAACATTTTACATAAAGCTAGAAAAATTACTGGTGCAAGATAAGTAAGGATATATAAAAATAGGTAGAGGCATTAAAAGAATAAATGAAGCAGAATTAAATGAATATAAAAGAAGAATAATTTTGCAGCTATGGTTAGATCATATAAATATGATAAGTTTTTACAAAGATTGGACAAGCTGGTGTATAGCTTTAAAAGAGAAATATAAAAAGGGGTCTATATCACCACATCGGATGGTGATAAGTTCGAACGCCTAAAAGTCCAAAAACCCTAAACAGCGAACTCGCGAAACAGTGATTTTTTTCCCAGGGAAAAAAAAAACGCTGCTCCATGAAAAAAAAAATCACAACTTTAAAACAAACTGAAGTGGGAGGCTTCGCCACCCACACCCCCAATGTAGGGGGCTGTCCCCCTCACACCCCATATATATATATATATATATATATATATATATATATATATATATATATATATATATATATATATATACCAACTCTGAGATTGCACTACAGTGGAAGAAATAGCAAAGCCCCAAAGATGGCCCACCAATTTTTTTCCCTGGGAAAAAAAAATATGTTTCGTAACTTCGTGGTTTAGGGCTTTCAGACTTTTCAGTTTGAAAAAAGAGCGTTCGAGCTTATCACCATTCGTTGTGGTGATTTAGAGCCTATAAAAAGAGGTTTTGGAATGGCAGAGGACAAAAAGAAAGCAAGATAGGTGTAAATATAAAGACATCAACAATCAAATCTGTAGTGATATAATAAGCAACAAAGAAGGGTTTATAGAAAAAGAAAAAAACAATATATATGAAATGATCAAGAAAAGATTAAAAGGATGTGGTTTAAACAAATATATCCAAAAACAAATTCACCTTGTAGCCAATATCCTCCAACCAAAAAGGCACAGTTTATTTCCACATTAACAACAAAAAGTTAAGCGCTTTTTATAAGGGAAAAGAGAAAGTAGCCCCCTACTTATATAAGATGATAAAAGAAAATTTTTAATAAGAGGGTTAAGAAATGAGGAAGGAAATATAGTGAAGACACAGAAAGAGATAATGCAAGTAATAAAAAATTATATTATGAAAACATTTGTTAGAAATGAAAATAAAAGAAAACATAAATGGAACATAAAAAGTTAGTTAAAGAAAATAATGAGGAAATGGAAAAAATTACTATGATAGAAGTGAAAGAAGTTTTAAAAACAGTAAACCTAGAAGCTGCAACAGGAATAGCTGTAATTGATTATTTGCTGTATAAAATATTATGAATGGCAAAAAAATCTATTGGAGATTTTTAATGAATGTTTAGAAAAAAGTATACAAAATTTTAAAAAATCTATGGCTGTAATGAAGTTCATATGGAAAATGGGAGACAAAACAGATATAAAGAATTGGAGACCTATAGTGTTAAACAATGTTGATTATAAGATATTTATAAAAATAAAACAAAATAGACTAGAAAACAGAATAAATAAGTTATTGAATTAAACAATTTCCAGAACAAAAACTAAAAGTTTTAATAGGAGATATTAGTAAAGTGTTTGATAAAATGCAGCATGTATTATTATGGGAGATTTTAGAAGAATATGACTTAAGTAAAAAAAATAATTAATGTTTTGGTACCAGTGTATAATAAAAAATAAAATAAAACTAATGGTTAATGGTTGGTTAAGTGAGAAAATAGAAATAAAAAGTGGCATAAAACAAGGATGTCCAGCAAGTAGTATATTGTTTGTATTAATAATGAATACAGTCATAAATAAAGTAAGTTTAACATTAAAGGAAGCTAGATATTGCACAACAGATGGAATACAGATCCCACCAATGTTTTCTGTTGCAGAAGATTTAGTTTTATTGGTTAAAAATGAAGAAGGGATTAAAACAGCTATTAAGACACAGTAAGAAATTTAAAGTGTTAGGTTTGAATATTAATGAGGAAAAAAGTAAAGCACTAGGATTTTCAGGTATAATAGAAGGTATTCAATTTAATAAGGAAGAGAGAGAAATTTTAGGAGTAACATTTGGTAATGACAACAGAGATTAATACAACGGAAGAACATGTTAAATAAAATAAGACACATTTGTTTGTTGTGGTGAACATTCAAACTTACATACAGGGAAAAAAACATATTTACTTAATTCATTAATATAAGGAAAAGTAGATCATTTAGCAAGTGTATTTTCAATGTTAATTGAATTTGAAAAAACACTTACTGTCTGTACGGTTTACCTTTATATGGGGTTTGAGATTAAACCACATCAAAAGAGGAATTCATTATGTTTCAAGAGAAGGAGGAGGAGGATTGGGTTTAATAAATCCAATTGTACATATAACACCATTGAATTTGCATAAACTATTGGCTTGGATGAAAGAAAGAAAAAGAAAATTGGTAGCAGATGTAATAAAAGAAAAATATAGACATATTTAGGAGAAATTTGAACATCTTAAAAGAAATAAAGGTATGATGAATACAGAAATGAGAATATATCAAGCGAAAATATTACTGTGGAAGACTGATATAAATTATATAGAAAGGAATGGTATGAAACTTTAATGAAGAAGTTTTGTTATATCTTTCCATGGAAGCATTTAGAAGATGAGAATTATCTTGTATGTACATATTTTTATACATATTATCCATAAATAAGCTTGTGAATATGCCATATAAGAAAATAGAGGAAAGAATGTGTATATATTGTGGAGAGATGGAAACCACAGAACATGTGTTTATGAAATAGGATTGAAAAGTGGAAATATGGATAGGATAGAATATGGGCATTACAGAAATGTAAAACAAAAATGTGGATAAATGGGATGAAAAGTTGTTTTGTATAACATGGATTATTTGGAATGAGAGGTTAAACAAAATAAGATTTAAAGGAAAATGGTCATTGTCAGAAATTCTGAAAAAGATACGATTTTCGTTATGGAAAAAAAACAGTGGGGTGATTAAAAATTCAAAAGTGTAAAGAAAAATATGCAAAGCAATTGTAAGTAATTGTAAATAATGTATATATAATATATAGTATGAATTTTAAATAAAGAACTTTTACTCTCTTAGATAGGTGCCATGGAATCTTTTACAGCCATGTGAGCTACCAAAAACTCAAGCAAATGGGGCCTTGGTTTAATGTTTCATTCAAAGGACAACACACTCAGGAGTACAGCACCCCCCCCTTATACTGCATTGCAGTGTCAGTTATCAAGCTACCTGCTGCAGGAATAGAACCAACAGACTTCTGCAACAAAAGTGAGTATACTGCCTGTTGTGCCACTGGACTGCCATCTTCCCTTCCCACATTTCTGCAACTGTTCATTCACTACATGTAGTCCTTTTCTGAAATTAGTGTCTACTCTCCCTCTTGTCACCCCACCGCTTTGGCTGTTTCTTCCTTGGGACACTCTGGGCTGATCTTCCTCTCCCCCTTTTACCTTTAATTTGGTTTCTTGGAGCAGTACAACTTCCCCTTGCATCCTACTTTTTCTGCTGTGCACCTTTTTCCTTTTGATCTGGTGCAAAGCCCCTCCCCCATGCTCCAGACTACCATTTTTAGTCTGTGTTCATCCCTTTCTGTTCTTTTTGGTTTTGTACCTCCCTCCCACCCTCTCATCACTGCCTTTGAACATCTCTTCACTACTCTCATGAGCTTCCCAGTGAAGCTCTGCACCTTCTGGTTGAACTTTAGCCCCTGTACCAGGCTGTGATTTGAGTGCCTCTGGAATTAGATCACTCACCTTGTTCTTTTTTTTCCCAGTTCTGTTTTAGTCCTGTCCTTCTTGCTTTCACTTCTGTATGATTCCCTCTTATGTGTTGTTTGCTTCTGTTCCTCTTCCCTTTACCATAGTTACTTCTGGTTTCTTTTTAATCTGATCCTACTTTTGTGACAATTTCATGCATTCCATTTCATTCTGCTCTAATACATTGCAGTTAAATTTGAGACTGATGTTTCCATAATAACCCTTCTCCACTTCCTCCATTTTTATTCAGCGTTACCAAAACATTTTTGCCCACTGCTTATTAAAGCTTACTTTTGTATGAAAATAGAAACCTTTATAAAATATGGTGTATCATAACAAAGAGCATATAACAACAATTTGCCCATTTCTTTGCATCTGTGCACAGTGGAAACTGGAGCAACAATCTCCATAACAAAAGCTTGTGCTTCTCCTTCTTTGTGAAATTTGTGTTTCCCTTCCATATTGCAGTTAAGGGAGCAAGGAAGGTAATCAATGGATGAATTTCCTGGGCTTTTAGTAGCCCTAACAGGTCAGCCATCTCCTTAGTTTATGCAGTGAATTGGAATAATCCTCTACCAGTTTATGAACATACCATTAGAAGGCATCAGTTTAAGTTATCTGACTTGCCTTTTATGTTTTTTCTATAAGTTTATAGCTGTGCAGGCATGCTGGTATGTGTCTTGTCTGTATCCTCTTAAACCTCCCATTCCACCTATTTAGTGGATTCTTTCTGTTATCAGTTCTTGTAACCTTGGTAAGTGAAATCTTGTTTCCTGTGATTTCAGCAGCATTTTTTCAATTTCTATATCCAGGACATGTTTAGACACTCTAGTTTTCCTTATCTTGTTGGTGGTAAACCTAAATTAGCACGATAAAAAAATGTTCTTTCAAAGATGTTGGTTAGTCTAAAATTTCTGGAACCATAGATCTACTTTGATGGGTTTAAGTGAAGAGTATATATTTATCGGAGGCTTTTGAGCCAAACCGCTAAGTTCATAATAAATTTGTACTACTTTTTATTGGGTTTGTGGCCAATTTGTTGTTTTTTTGCAATATACTGCTTTGGTGTTGTTCCTATATATATCAATATTAATATGATGTTTCATGGAAAGTACTTAGCAGTGAATTCAGTTCATTTGATAGGTATACTTTTTGGCTGTAGTGTAAACACTGAATGGAGCAGTCATACTGAATAAAATACTCTTGAGTAACATGCTGCACTTTATTAACAAAGGAGGAAATTATGCTCTGAGTAATCCTTTTGCTGTCTACAGCAGGTAATTAACTTTATGTCACAGACGAGAGGGGTTTAAGTAGTTGGAAGAGTTGAAAGACTAAATTTATATCTTAGAATTAAATGAGAGTAGATGGCAAATGGAGCCCCTGGGAACAAATAAAGGATAGGTATGGGCTTACAAATTTGCAGATTGAAAACAAAAGGGTTGCTTACTTTAGCAAGGAATAAACCTCTTGAGAATGCATGACCAGTTGGCATTATGGTTAAGGTCTTTGCCACCCAAGTACAAGGTTTGATCCTGACCTGCAACTTATGCCTGTTTACAGTTTGCATGTTCTTCCTGTGTCTCTGTGAGGTTCCTCCCACCTCGGAAAAAATGTTACCATCTCAAACTCACCAATGAATGGAGCTGTGGGCAACAGCACAGACTCTTTATGGTGCCCTATAGAGGGAAGAGTTGTACAGTTGTACAGACCAACTGTTTTGAGTATGTACTGTGGTGCACAGTATCCTCAAGATAGGATAACACTGATCACAGACACTTTTGCAGTTTCCTGAATGTATGAATCTCACTCTTGTATTTTACCTCTACATTATATAACCTTTAGTGTATTTTGTAACCTTTACAGTATTGTATCGCTGTTGGAGCTTTTCTTCCCGGGCCTCCACTGAAAATGGGCACTTCTTGGCCCAGTGGACTTCCCCGGTAATCAAACTGAAAATAAATAAATAAATAAATGCTGTGGCAGGGCTAGCCACTCAATGGTGTAAAATATGGCTCTAGGTGATTTGGTATGTTGACTAATATTGCCGAAACTAGGCATGGGTAGTTACCAGTGATAAGTGAGTTGAAGACCTGGCCTATTCCAGGGACCCATACTAAAGTGTGAGGGGTGAATCTGTCCCTATTGGCCAGTGTGTGCCCATCATAAAGCCCAACAGCCCCTCTGTCAATAAGCTACTGGCTGGCTGGTGTTTAGTTGCCCAGTCTGGGTTACCTGGGATAGCTCTGCTTGAGCGAAAGTTGGATGTAAAATCAATCAACTTGCCAAGCATGAACTGAGAATTGCTACACTTAATGTAGATTCACTGACGGGATGCAGCTTAGAAGTGGATGACATGATGATTTGGAGGAGGCTGGACATCCTATGTATCCTATCCAAGAGACAAGATGGAAGGGCAGTTCAGCGAAGCCACTTGTCTTGGTATCCAGAATGTACTACTCAGGAGGGGGACATGCTAGAAGTGGTGTGGGAACTGTGGTGAGAGAGAGGCTTCAGAAGGCAGTGAGGTACATCATCAGAATTTGTGACAGACTCATAGCAGTCAGACTCCAGTGTAATGATAGGGCAGTAGTCATATTCTCAGCCTATGCCCCACAGCAGGAAAAGAGTGCATTCAGATAGCAGTTGCAGGACCTGCTGAATAAAGTAGGACAGGAAATGGTGCTGATAATGGGTGACCTGAAGCACATATTGGGACAGACAGGACAGGATATGAGGACTGCCTGGGTCCAAACTGGTGAGGCAACAGGAAAAAAATAAAAAAAAAGAGAGGCCAAAAAATAAAGACAGAGAGGCCATCCTAGATTTCTGTCTGGCAAATGGCTTGATATTAGCCAACACATGTTTCAGAAAGAGAGACAGTCACAAGATCACAAACAACAGTGGCCAACATGCAACTCAGGTAGATTTCCTCCTAGTAAGGAAAGGGCACTGGGGTAGAATCAATGATTGCAAAGTCATCCCCAGTGAAACAGTCAGCCAACAGCATAAACCACTGGTTGCCACAATCAGCTCAAGCAGTGGTCAGAAATGACTCTTCAACAGAAACCAGGCTGAAGACCTGGAGATTGACTGGAGAGAAAGCACAATTCAAGGAATTGCTTAAGGCTCTAGCACCCCAAGAAAAGGAGGAAATAGGTGGAGTTGAAGAAGAATTGCAGCACATCAAAACAGCATGTGTAAGGACTACAGAATAGATATCTGGCTGAGCCAGATATAGAAATAAAGTACATAAGGAAAGCTGGTGGTGGAATGCAGAAGTCCAGGAAGTCATTAAAAGAAAGAAAGGAGTGCAGGAAAAAGTGGGAGATAGAAAAGACCAACCAAGCTAGGAAGGAATACTGGTTGGCTAGCAAGGAAACTAAGAAAGGAGTTGCACTAGCAAAGAATAGGGCATCAGAAGTACTACACCACCTTCTGGAAAGTGACTCGGTAGGCGGCACAAAGAAACTATATCAGGTTGCAAGGCAAAGACAGAAAGATAAAGAAGATAGTTAGACACCCTTCATAATGGATGCCAGCAACAACCTGCTCACCAATCCACAAGGTATCAAAGGCCGGTGGAAGGGTTACTTCCAGCAGCTACTGAATGATGAAAACCCCACAGAAGCTGTACTGTCCCGGAAACAGCCTACAATGGGAGTAGAAGAGGAACCCACCATAGAAGAAGTAAGGGTAGCACTATGGAAAATGAAGTCAGGGAAAGTAGCAGGCTCAGATGAGGTCACAGCAGATATGAGAAATATGCTGGGTGAGCTAAGAGAGATGGCTTCTGAGGGTACTTATAGCAGTGTGGAGAGAAAGGTGCATAAGCATACTCATGCTAGTGCACAAGGACAAAGGGGACATCCACAACTCTGGGTAGTACAGAGGCATCATACTCCTATGACAGTGCATGAAAGTTCTGGAGAGGGTGACTGATAAACAGATAGGCAGAGCAATAGAAAGTAAGATGGGAAATGAGCATCTCAGACTCAGATCAGGATGCAGCATAATTGCTGTGATGTTTCCAGTGAGACAGATAATTGAGAAGAAGCTAGAGATGAGGAACGAGTCCAACTGAGCATTCATAGATTTGGAGAAAGCATATGACAAGGTCCCAAGAAAGCTGATTTGGGTAGTACTGCAGTGGTTTGAACTCCCAGAAACATTGGTAGAATTAGTGCAGGATATGTACAAGGACCCAATAACTCAAGTACGAACAGTGTTCAGTCTCACAGAGGGGCTGCAAGTGGGAGTGGGTGTACACTAGGGTTCAGATCTGGCATGAGTATGCTTATTCTCCAGTCATCTGGGATGCACCTTTCTGTCCACACTGCTATAAGTACCCTCAGCTACAAACTACTGTGTTTTAGACTAGCATATACAGCTGTTAACTGACTAACTGAACTGATCTGAACACTATTGACTGGAATGTACATGTGGAAGCTAATGTGTTTGCTAAACTGCTTAAGTACTGTAACCTACATGTAGTACTGTGTTGTAATTTATGCCTTCAGAGTAGGTAAAGTGTTATATTTTGGTCCTAATCAGTTCCCATATTTTCCTTTCTACCTCGTAGGAACTGTAGCAATAGTAAGTCACCCAACCCAGCCCACCCCCATGAAAGGCTTGCAACACTAGAAGACTGCTGCTCGTCGCTTACTGAAACATCCAGCAGTCAAACTCCGTTCTCTAATTTAAAACCTAAAAGGAGACAAGATTAACATTTTTTTCTAAATTATCCTGTGAACCTGGGACTAAATATCTGTAGTGTACCGCTCGGGGGTCTGCAGCACTAGTAATATCCCACTAGGCTACCCCACTAATCTAACATTCTCAAGAAGTGTACTTCCAGGAGAAAATAAAATAAAACATTAAGAATATTTGTAGGAAACCTGTGTTATACTTATACATATTCACTTTACATTTCTCACTGTCCTGCCCAAACTTCTGCATATAGATGGGCCCTGCTTTATTTGCCTGCGGCTCACTCCACTCCCCTACCCTACCCCCAATTCCCACCAACCCCCACTACTCCTACATTTATTTTTAACCATTAATCACCTGACTACAGCCTGTACCAATAAGATACCTCTGGTCATTAACTTAAACCACATCACCTATCTAGCTCCCTGACTTAAACAAATGCTTAGCAGTAGCTAGCCATGCCTTTGCATCTGTCTCCACCCATAAACCATAGCATCTCAAAGACCAAACTACTACTCTCACTAAAAACACTAATCACCTTAGGATTTCTCTTCCTAACTCTCACATACCTAACAAACATCACATGCATTCATACCAATACTCCACTAGAAAACTCTCTATTTCCATATTACTCATACTCCCATTAAGACTCACACACAAATTTTCCCATCAGTCCTGCACTATTTAAAGACAGCTCAATACTACACACACATACATAAATTCCACATAACTACATCTTACACTACTAGAATAACATTCAGATAAAACTTAGAATTATCACACATAATTAAACACATACTACTCATCACAAAGCGCCTACTTATATCAGGAGATATACACCCAAACCCAAGTCCACTTAAGACCCCACTTTCAACCAAACAGAAGTCTGACCTGTTAATTCTCAACATCAACACCAGGAGCATATCCAATACGCTTCCTGACCCACATGCATTTATATCCCACTACTCCCCGAAACTACTAACCATCACTGAGACCTGGCTAAAACCCAATATCCAAAATGAAGAAATCCTCCCACCAGGATATAATATCTTAAGAGAGGACAGAGTAGGCAAAAAGGGAGGTGGGGTTGCAATTTTCTTTAAAAATTATCTCAACATTAAACGTCTTCAAATCCCTCTACCCAAGTTTCATAATGCCAAAATCCTAAGTACAACTCTACATCTAAACGGCACCAAAAAAAAATCAATATTCTCGGCTGTTATATAACCCCAGGAAACAACTGCCCCATTATTGAGGAAATATTGCAGTGGATTTCAGAGAATCTGCAACAGGAAACTATCTTACTAGGTGACCTAAACACTGACTGGACAACTTGTAATGCTAATAAGCCCATTAATCATATCAATCTCTTTGGTTTTTATAACTCATTCAAGAACCCACTAGAGTTGATAAAAAAACCCATAAATAATCCATTCTAGATTGGGCAGTAGTCAATCACCCCAAACAAACTTACCAGGTACCAGATGGTTTCAGTGACCATTTTCCCACTTTCCTCATACACAAATGCACCAACATACCCAAGCCCATTACTTTTAGACAAGTTAGAGATGACCGTAAACTAAACATACAGGACCTTAACTATACTCTAAAACAAACTAACTGGAAACCACTACTAACCTTAGGTTTAGACCAGGCTGTCGACTACTTTAATAGTACTCTCATTAAAATTGTGTACCGTCTCACAGCGCCTCTGTGCTTACATCCGAGCACGCTGTGAGAAGGTATTAATTGTATGCAGTTACAGCCGAGTCCCTTCCACAAGTGCATCTAACTTTACAACCGTATTGTAGCTCCACTGTTAAAAAGTAAGTTGAAAAAGTACCTGAACTTTTTCAGGTACTTCCTCACCTTACTTTTCAGTGTGGAGTTACCTGATGTTTGTATTTGACTTTTCGGAGAAACTCAGTTGTAAATATAAGTAATCACAGTAAGGACATTCTCCACATATTGCAAGTGGTGGCAGACAATTGGATTATTCCATTTCAAGCCGCCACTTGCACCTGAAGTAGTATGGTAAGGTAAAAGCAGCTGATTAAGCCCCTGGACTGCCCGGTGCTGCTTTCTTTTATTTTTCAAGATAAAGTTGTAACTAGAAACTAGAATGTATTGCCGAAGCTGAAAGGTATACTTAGCCTTGAATAAGTATATATAATGGTGCAGTTATGTAAATAGAGAGATGTTGCCCTGATCAGTTGCTAATGTACACATTTCCCATGGCTGTATTTACTGTGATTTTGAACTTGTCCTTTTGATAAACTACTTAGTATCAAGTTATTTTTCATGGGTACTTTTCTGCAACCTTGTATTCCCCTTTCTTGTGTATGTTGTATACTTCTTGAAGCTCTGTTGCTTAAGGACAGCTATGGGATAATCTGAACGGTACTCCCTGTTTACAATTTAGCACACCTTCTTTTAAAAGATGCAGGCTTTTATTACTTTTGCCCTACCTTCTTTTGTCCATAAAATGACTCGGTTCAAGAGCAGGAATGTCTTTCTGTGCTGTCAGTTGCTGAACGTAACTGTTTTCACGAAGGAACGCTGAGCAAGCAAAGAAATTCTCATTGGAACGGTTCCTCTAAGATCAAGATATAATTATTATTATTTTTTTTTTTTTGCAGTAAGTCTTGCCTTTATTTATTTATTTTTTACATAGCTGCAGTTTGCATTTGTTTATGCTTTTTTTATTAAGTAGTGTTGCAAAATGTTAGAATTTAATGCACTGAATGTGCAGGCAGGCTGGTCCATTCAGCGTTTAGTAAATACTGTATTGGCATCTACTGCACCGTTAGACGGTACAAATCATTTTGAAGTAATACAACTGAAATGCACTTTTAGTGCAAAAGTAAAACATAAATCTCAGCTGTACAGATTTTTTTATGTTACATTTTGGTCTGTTTTTTCCTAAAATTGTGGTTTTCTGGCAAATCAGTAAAGAGTACAGTTAGAAAGTATTGACAAGACATTTGAGTTTCAGGCTTCATACCCTTCAGAAAATTCATGCTAATGTAAAAACTGTTATTCTATGAGCTTTAGAAGTTTGAAAGAGCAATATTTAAAAATTGTTCCTATTTTTGGGCATTTGTCCCACTTTGGTTTAAGACTTTGTCCAGATTTCTTGTGTAAGCCGTGTTTCTTGGCCTGACTCTGACATGCACAATTATTTCAGCAGAAATAGTAGTAGTAGCAAAATGCTGAGCAATACTAAAACAAATAAACACAGTCCATATCGGTACCGAGTGCAGACCTTTGTGAGTTTTACAATGAGCACTGAGCGCCGTCAGCTGGTGCACCTCTCACCTCACCCGCCTTGCACCCGACCTCTGTGGGAACCCCAAGTTCTGTTGGATCAGCACCAACAATAGCGGCGGTGGTGGTTAACTCATCCTCTGGGACTGCGATCATTCCTGGGCCAACTTCAGTAATATCGGGTGATGGCAAAGTGAGCCCTGCGGGCAGTTTATCAGGGATGGCTGTAGCAGCTCTGCCTTTTGAAGGAGAGAAAATGGTTATAGGTCAGCGGTCATTGCTTTCACATTGTAAACCATTTTGTTTTGATTGTTCCATTGATTGAAATGCTGCTTGACATTTGCCGTTCATAAATTTTCAGAGCTGGGCTGCTTCATTGATTACTTTGTCTATTTCTGTCACATTTTCCTGTCCAAAATGTGGACCAGTGCCTCTCAGAATGTGGAGCAGGTGGGCAAAAATAAGGTACATGTAGTGCTATGGTGGTGGTGCTGCGGTAGCGTTGTCACCTCACAGTAAGATGTCCTGTTCAATTCTCAGCTAGAGCATCTTCTGTGTGGAGACACGCGTGAATGGGTGTACCTTCGTTGAAGGTTGTGCGTCAGGGCTGGCAACTTGGCATGTAAAAACTGCCAATCATTAGCGGACCGGAGTTCCGCTGTGGCGACCCCTAACCGGGAAAAGCTGAAAGACACAACAACAACTGACAGCTTCAACCAGGAAGTTTCCAGCTTGGTTTAATGTGCTTTTTACATGGTTATATCTTTTAATGAATTATTTACCATTGATATTATTTAAACTTAATGAATGTATGAGTTTGATGTATGCTTTCAGAGAGGAATACGGACTTTTTTAAACCGTAAAATGGTGAATGAAAAGTATGACTTCCAGATTGATGTGTTTAGTGTTGGTGCCTCATCGGTAGGACAGGTTGTAACAGCATTGACTGGCAGCTGTTAATGAGCTTTCATCATATTCAGTTTACATGTGGTGGAAATAATACAACTTGTTGCTATTGTCCTAGTGCATTTGTAACCAATTGCTAATGTAATTGCTGTTTTCATTTTTAAATGTTCTTTAAATTTGCTTAACAACTCTTGATATAAGAAAATTGCTCAAACAGGGAATGATATGAATGGCTTGAAGTCTGTAATAAGCAATTATTGGAGCCAGATGTTTTGCAAATACCCCTGGTGCTGTGGATAGACCAAAGAATAAAACATAGAACTGACGATGTAAGCCAGATACACACAATTTTAAGAACAGTCATTAATCTGTTCCAATAGGAATGTGATGGCAAGCATGATATAAGTGCAGCATTACTATGAAACTTAGCAAAGAATGAGAGGAACCATTGTTTGGAGGTAGAGCATTTTGAACTTGGGTACCTTGACTAAAGGATTGAGAAAAGACTGGTCTAGTACTGGTCTTGAGGTTCCCTCTTTTTTTGGCACCTGACAATTTCTTGAGTAAAAACCTTTCCACATTGGATCTGAGGCCATGAGCTCTATGACCCCCTTAGTCTAGTTTTGATTCAAAACTGAAGGAAACTGGGAAGTTTGGTTTAGGTATAGGTGATGGGGTGGAAGGTACATCTAGGCAAGTCAGGATATTGCTTGGGTAAATGTTTCATTTTGGTGCATTTACATACCAGTAAATGTTACTGAAGGCTCATTTGATCAAATATTTCATTCTGGCAGTTGCGCATGCTTCATTTTATTGAACAGGTGACTTGGGAGAATGCTTCATTTAGGTGGTTGCACATACTAGCAAATGTTAATGAAGGGTTATTTGTTGAATGTCTTATTTTGGTGATTGTGCATACCTCAATATTTTACTGAAGGGGTGCTTGGGAGAATGTCTCATGCTGGTGCATGTGTATACCAGGACATACTAATGAAGAGGTTGCTTGGGGAAATACTTCATTGTGCATCAGGGAAGTGCTTGTGCATACATGATCAGACTGCTGAAGTGAACACTGGGTAACAGTTCTCATGCAAAATTTAGCTCTGTCCTTCTTTATCCCTCCTAAAAATGATGACTTCTGAAGAACAGGTTACGAAACTGCCCTAAAGGACAATAATTATAGTTATAGATTTATTTTACTTCAGAAAATGTTTAGTAAGTCACATTATCTTATTCAACTGATATCTCAAGTTAATAATACTAATATTTTAAAAGTGTCCTTGATTATGTTAAAATGTTGGACTGGTGGATAAGTGCTTGCTGATAAATATAGCCAAACATTCTGAATGTATATTTTGATTTACTCTTTCTTTGCACTGAATAATGTGTGGGTGGTATGAGAGGCTTAGTATTTTATTGGGATTGTTGCCATTGCTCAACCAGATATTTGGGACCATATTTCTGTGTTTTTTACTTCTGTGTCACATTGTAGCCAGAGGGATGGTTATGTGAGATAACATGAATTACTACTTTTTGGGCTAATTCTTACACGTTTCAACCAGATAAGTTTGACATTTCTGCTTGTATTATTCTATTTCTGATTATACTCAATAGTTGCCTGAGTGAGATAAATGTTATTACTTGCAGACTACTACCAGCATGGAACTACCATATATTTTGGGCAATATTCGTGCTTTGTCATTCATGTGTGGAATTTAGGTGGGAGGAAGGGCTTGGCAATATACAAGTGTTGTACTATTTTTACTGAATTACTCATGTGCTCTTCTAACAGCTGATAATGAGTCTGTGTTACATAACAGCTGCACAAGGTCATATAATGAATGCCTACTCAACAGGTTATGTGCAGCAATTATCACCTGTGTCTGAGCATGCATACCTTTGCTGTAATGGAGTTACAATATATTACTGAGTCATTATCTGTTTTCAGGTAAAACTCTCAGCAGCTGCCACTGTCATTCACATAAGTAGAAGTCGTTATCACATTGATGAATGCACAAGCCGGATTTGGGTTTTGGTCTACATGGAGTCATTTCAGGCCAACCCCACCACTTTCTTTCTGTCATTTTTACAATTTGTTTTATATACAGTAAAGTCTCATTTGTGGTTATATGCTTCATATTTTTGTGAACTACTGCAGTTGAACATTGTATCATGTAGTAATTTCCTGGATCACACAGTCACTATATTACATTACTTCCGTCCTTGATCCTTTATGTCTACTGCTTAATGGACACATGTAAAGAGAAAAGGCAGAGGTAAGGCAGACTGCTGACACTGAAGGAGGTCATGAGACAGCAGTGGTATTAGCAGTCTGAGTGGGTAGCCAGCACAGGTATCAGACACATCAGATGTCCTCAACTGCTACTGAAGTCCCCATGCCTGCCCTGGGTTCATTAGTGGAGTGGTGGTCCTTACCTGGCTTTTTTTCTTTACATGTGCCCTGACTGTAGCCCCCTGTCAGTTTCTACTCATGCAGTATTTTGACTAAGGCAAGACTGTATCTCTTCACAGTGATTTCTGCCTACTGCCAATCTGATGGTGTGTGCTTCAGTGGGCATCGTACCTAGACACTATGAATCTTAGGAACATCCTATATGGCAGCAGGGAGCTTGGACACTGTTCAGCTCAGTCCCACTGGGCTGCTTTCCTGGATATGCATGGTTTCAAGGGTGCCACTCTGATGTCTTCAGCCCCTCCCTGAAAGGCCACCTGCAAAAACAAAGAGTATTGCTGCATCTTTTTCTTTTGTGATGTGTCCTGTCAGTCTCCCTCCATTCTGGTACAGTAAATGTATATAAGTCAGGGCAGGAAATATTCTCTCCTTGATCCCTTATGTCCATTGCTGAATGGACACATGTCAGGGCAGGAAATATTGCACTACTTAGGTTATGGAAATTATGATTTTTTCATATTTTGGTAGATAACTTTGCTAGGGAGCAAGTTACTGTACCAAGTCATACCTCATTTTGAAGACAGTGTTAGTCCTTACAACATGATAAAAGAATTATGTCTGTATGCTGTACACATGTACAGATATAATTTTTTTAGGACAAAGGTTATGAAAATTATGATGTTTTTTCATATTTTAGTGAATGACTTAGCTAAGGAAAGATGTCAACGTGCTAAGTAATACCTCATTTTGAAGACAGTATTAGTCCTTACAACGTGGTAAAAGAAATGTGGCCTTGCACTGTACACATGTACATATATCACATCAATGTGCTAAGTAATACCTCATTTTGAAGATAGTATTAATACTCCCAACATGGTAAAAGAACTGTGTCTGTATGTTGTACGCATGTACAGAAGAGATTCTTTGATCACATAATACAGACCCTCCTAATTTTTTCTTCCAAACTATCCAATAACAACCATACGCATATGTCTACCAAATGCTCCTATAACATCCCCTCCTTTATTCTTTCACGTGTTCCCACTTCCACAATTAAAAAACTCCTCCAAAAACTTAGACCAACCACCCTTCCACCTGACGGTCTACCTGCCAACTTCCTAAAAACTGCTGCTGAATCTCTATCTTAACCAGTTTCAATCCTCATCAACCAGTCCATACAAGAAGCCTAGATCCCTCAACTCTGGAAAGTTTCATATATTATTCCTCTTCATAAAGGAGGCAATTCTCATGATTTCTCAAATTACCGCCCTATTGCCATTCTACCCCTTAGCTAAACTGCTTGAGAAATGTATTCCATTTCAAGTTATGAAATTCCTTAACTCATGCAATCTTCTCTCCTCTACACAACATGGCCTCCAAGAAAATCACAGCACAACTGCTCTTCTCTCATTCACCAACCTGGTCAACCTACACAGAAATAACAATAACTCTGTATTTGCTATATTTTTAGATCTATCCAAAGCATTTGACATGGTCTCATACTCCAAACTACTAGACTTCCTGGCCTCCCTATCCTTCACCCCCTCTACTATTCATTGATTTAAAAGCTATCTGTCACACAGACAGCAATCAGTCCAATGGCAAGGCATACAATCTCCTTTACTCCCAACTACAATAGACATACCACAAGGCTCGATATTAGGGCCACTTCTGTTCTCCATATTTACAAACAATCTACACACCTCTACCCAGCATGCTTCACTTATACAGTATGCTGATGATTTGACTCTCATCTGTTCTGCTCCAGCACTTTCCACTTTACAACAACTCACTCAAGAATCATTTAGTTCGGTAGAAAAATAGATTACAGATACCCAACTAATCCTAAACCCCAACAAGACAAAACTGCTACTTTTCACCCCCAACAAATCTATATCTGCCCCTCTATCCTTTACAATCTCATCCAAAAATGGCACCATCATATCTCCCTCTGATCACACCAAACTCCATGGTGTCAAAATCAACAAAAACCTCCTTTTTGATGTTCACATCTCACAGACTATAAAAAAGGTCCATAAAAAATGGGTACCCTGTATAGGCATAAACAATTCCTTTCAGAAAAGGCATGGATCACCCTAGCCCAAACCCATTTATTGTCCACTCTAATGTACGCCACACCAATTCTTACCGAAATCAGAAAACTTGATCTTGCCAAACTGAAATCATGTTATAAGAAAATTGCAAAGTTTGCTAATAACTCCACTTTCAGAACCCATCACTGTCAATCTCTAAGGGAACTACAATGGTAACAGTTTCCCCAGTTACTCAATTACCAGCTGTTAGTCATTGCCTATAATATAGTCAAATACCCTGATAAAACCCCAGCACTAAGTCAGTTACTCTTTCTCTACAGAACAAATTGTCCTCTCCACTCCACTGACAAATTGCTCCTCTGCATCTCTAAGGCTAATAACGCAGGGAAAGCTGTATTTTTCCACTCCATAGCTCGATCCTGGAACAACCTCCCCCCTTTTTTGACTACTGCCCCCACCAACACACATTTTAAAAATGCACTAAAATCCCATCTAATGAATACATGGCTATGTCCATGTATTACATACATTTCACAGTTTCAGCTCCCTTTACCCCTGCCTTCCCACTACTTCTAATGTAAATATGCTACAGTCAGGTATTAAACTGTTAACTTCCTATTTGGGTATTATGCCACTCTTGTCCATGTCATATGTCTTCCTCATACCCCACCTCACAGATTTCCAGTAGAGGTTTTGATTGTATATGACTTTCTATCAATGCATTTTGCCTATATATTGCTGATATACGCTTGTAGTATAAAATGGATTTTATGGGACTTTTCATATCTGTAATTTACTTCACTTATTGTTGATATATGTTAGCTTGTACTATTCTTGTTTGATTGTTAATCTCACTGTGGAACTTTTCTCCCCAGGCCTCCGCTGTAAATGGACCTGCGTCCACTCGGATTATCCCATTAAACAAATGTAAAATAAATAAAAATAAAGATCTGAGCTCACTGCTCTTCATACTGGTGATGGACTACATTAACAAACAGGTCAGAGGGGACAGATTAACAATGTATGCAGATAATGTGACATTACAGGCAGACTCTGAGCAAGAATTTCAGCAAAGGCTAGGGGAATGGAATACAAAACTGAAAGCACATTGGATAAAACTAAACACAGATAAGACAGTGGTAGTGGCAACAAACTGGGAAAATCAGAAGAAGCTGAGAACTGAAATAGAGGGGAAGTTAATGGAACAGGTAAATAGCTTCAAGTATCTGGGAAGGGTGGTTGAGGAGAAGGGAAATCTGAATGAAGAGGTCAAAGCTAGAATCAGAGAGGCTGCAGACAACTGGCATAGAGTCTTAGGTTTAGTCTGTGACAAAGAAGCTGAAAAGTAAAGAGGTCAAAGCTAGAATAAGAGGAGTTGCAGCCAACTGGCATAGAGTCTTAGGTGTAGTCTATGACAAAGAAGCTGAAAAGTAAGGTGTACAAGACAGTGATGTAACCAGTACTACTGTATGGTACAGAAACCTGGGCAGTAAAGGCAGAGAAGATGAGGAAGCTAGAGGTGATGGAAATGAAGTGCCTGAGAAGGGTGGTAGGATGCACACTGTTAGACGAAGAAATGAGGACATAAGAGCAGAAGCCAAAGTAGCTCCAATTGCAGGAAAGATCAAAGAGAACAGACTATGGCGGTTTAGACATAGGCAGAAAAGGAGAAGACAATCTGGTGAAGAAGATTTGGAACAGACAGGAAGAAGGTAAGAAGAAACGAGAACATCCAGGAAAAAGGTGGATGGCTTATATGAAAGAAGATCTGTGACAGTCAGGCATGAGTGTTGAAGAATGCAGGTGTGTGGTATTGAATCAAGAGAGATGGCAACAGTTAACATGATACCCAACCCTATGTAGAAAAATGGGAAAAGGTGGGCTGATGATGATGATGATGATGATTGAGGAGGCTTGATCTAAAATGATGTCTTCAATACTGAAAACACACACACACACACACACACACACACACACACACACACACACACACACACACACACACACACACACACACACACACACACACACACTCTACAATCAGAAATATACAAAAATGTGGGCTTATTTATTGGATTATATTTAAAAATAGCCCATTTGACTTTTCACAGCTCATTTCAAAAGTATTGACACTATTTATAGTATCTATACAAGATAACATCACAAGTTTTATTTCAGACAGGCTCAGTCTCTCACAGCTATTCGGTAGGTTGCAAGTAGGTTGTCTATTGTTGATTACAGCCTCAGGCCTTGAGTAGGCCTTTATTCCAGTACTACTAAACATTCCTCTCAGCTTTCTTTAGGCTACATACACAGTAGGCCTGGACTTGGTCTATTCATCTCCTGAAAACATGAATATTTGGGTATAGTCTGTACTCTGTCATGAAATGATTCTTTCAGTTGAACTACCTCCTAATTTGCTGTTTCCTGGTTACAGCCTTTTATGTGATGAAAATAAACAATTTGTGCTCCATATTCTATTTAATGTAGCTAGTTATCTGACTAAAGGTTGTGAGCATTTAAATATGCATCATATTCCTCATTTCGATCAAAATGATGTGATAAGTATATATATGCACTAGAGTTTCTTCATGCCCAAAAAAAATCTGAAAAGTCCCACACCATATACTAGCTAGCTATATAACTCCCTCTATGACAAAAAAGCCACAACACCTATCTACAGGAACTAGAATCACTCATTATTAAACCCAATACCATTTACCTTTGTGATCTAACTGTCCAGTTATAGACTGGGAAGCCTACACCGCTACTAGTGCACAAAACATGACTTTGTCAATACAAATGTTTTGGTATGTACCTCACAAGACATCTATAACAACTGGAAAGGCCGCAGAAATACCTCACAAAGAGGATTTCCGGCCTCAAACAGATGCCCTACGCAGACCATCTCAAAAAACTCCAGCTTTACTCTGTCGCATATCGCCTACTCAGAGGCGATTTCTGCCTAACATACAAAGCTATGTCAAACCCAGAGCTGTTGGACATGCTCCACTTAAAGAAATCCTAATCCCTCCGAGCAACAAGCTCTAGGGACCTAAACCTTGTCACCACAATAAACAGAACATGCTGGAGGGATAGATTCCTGTCCCAGAGACTTTCTATACTATGGAACAAACTACCTATCTATATCAAACAAAGCTCCTCATTAGCACTCTTCAAGAAAAATCTTGATGATTGGATGGGAGATAGGAAATTCACCCCGGGGATCACTTCTGTGGCTCTGCTCGACAGGGGGACAGGAAAATAATTTTCTTGGGTGGCGAAAGCCAGGGTACCATTTAGCTAGGCTTATATAGGCCCTAGGGCCAATAGCCTAGTACCTACCTATGAACCTATGAACCTATGAAATGTCCTGGAACAATTAGTACCCACTAGACTCACTAGGAGAAATAACATCTTGGATCTTGTCCTTCTTAATATTGGAACATCTTGCGCCATCCCTTGTCTATCTTCATCACTTGTTAAGTCTGACCACAAAGCAGTCTCTGAAATAAAACTGTAACCAAAAATCCCTTACACCCAATTTCTTTTTATGCAAATTACCTACTCCTAAGTGATGCATTGGCAAAGACTATCACAAGGCATTTTTTAGTAATGATCATATTCTCAAAAGCACAATGCAGCAATGCACTGAGTTAATTGTGAATGATGTTACATACACTGATGCTGGAGATATAACAAACCTACTGGCTGACAATACCCCTGGATGCATCTTAAACAGCATGAAGCATGAATTAGCTACACCCCTCACAAAAATGTTCAATCGCAACCTCCATATAGGTTTTGTACTAAGTGACTGGAGAAGAGCTACAATCATTATTCTCCAAGGGAGGACCTTCCACAGACCAAGGTAATTACAGACCCACAATTCTGACCAACATCACATGCAAAGCCATGGAAAGACTTTATCATGATATTAATCGATCAGGACATAGGCAACCTCCAAACACTGGACCTTTAGATTCGTCAAGGGCAAGCTGTGCTTACTGTACCCGGTGGATTTTTTTTTTTTTTTTTGAAAAGGTCACCAAAGCAATGGATGAAGGCAAAACAGTACACACTACATACCTTTGTCGCTCATCCGGTCAAGATAAAACAGACGAACAGTTGTGGGTTTGATTCGATCAGCTTTATTACACACAAACACATCAGGACTGTGGCTTAGTAACTTAAAGGAACACTCCACCCTCTCACACAGTTTAACTCAATTGTTAGGTTTCTTTTCTCCCTACAATATGGTTCCAGCATTGTGTATGTACCAGAAACCTGCTTGTAGTTTTTAAAACTTTTATTTCCGTGAATTGGAGTCAAAGGAAGGGAAAGCCCACCTACGTTTTTTTTATACTCAACTTCTCTCATACTTTGCATAGAAATTCGTCTCCACCTGCATGACATATCATAGACACAGTTAAATCTGTAGTTTACCCTGTCAGGTACTGCTGTCAATCTTAGATGGGTAATTAATCCTGCTAATGTAAGGAACACAGTAGCTGACATAAAATAGACAGAAAGCTGTGGAATTGTTTCCACTGTTTTTATTGCAGAGGGGAGGAGAACTTAACACTCCCCTTTCACAGCAAAACAAAGCAATTAGATCACTCAGGGATTTAAAGGCAATTGTCAGTGCTTCTAACAAATTTACATAAGCAGCAACACAGTATTGAAATTCTAAGCTTTACATGTTATTTATAATAGTTTGTGCCAAGATAACTTGAGTAGTAGCACCTGCCACACTCGCAGGAGTTACAGCTGCCATGTGCTGAGGCCTGCATCTGCTAGCCACATGTTGCATGATGTCTCCATTTGCTCTGGAGCCTGCTGAAACCATGCTCTTATCACTTGCAAGCATACTTGTGTGCCCTTCTCTAACTTCATGGATATGACAAATCTCAATAGATTTGCTCAGTGTTAAATCACTGTCACGAAGCAAAATCTTTCTCACTGCAGCACTATTAATACCACACACAAGCCTGTCCTTTATTAACTCATCTTTTAAATCACAAAACCTGCACGTTTTAGCTTTTTTCTCAGGTCAGTAATAAAAGCTGTAAAAGTTTCCCTTTGCTTTTGATCTCTTGTGTAAAACAAATGCTTCTATAATGTAATATTTGTCTGTGGGTTTGCATTTCAAACACTCAGGGTCCTCCCTTGATTAAGCCTGTATAACAATATGATGGTTTTCACCCTCTCCTTCATATACTGCTGGTGCATACACAAATGAATGCTCTCTGTCAATGGCCTTTGACCCAGCTAGGTTTAACAAAATGAATGCCCTGGTGCATGCATCTTTGTCAGACTAAGATGCTTGTATAAAAATATCGTACTCTTGCTGAAATATTCTTCAGTTCTCTGCAGTATTCTGATCAAATACAAGTGGACCTGGTCTGCGAAATACCTCTGCCATATTAACACATACCAGTGAAGGCTTTTGCAAATATGCACGAACACCCACACATATACATATGCCAAAATTTTATGCCAGTATTTGTAACTATGCCTAGTAGCACAGCAAGCCGCTGAATAACTGAACTTTGTTAAATAAGTCTCCCAAGCATAAGAATACTCTTGAAATTACCGTGCTGTAAGAAATCACTTCTTATCAGTTTAAGAAACATTTCAAAATAACTGCAATGTACAAATAAACTGGGCAGAAGAAGCCGAGAGCAAGAAACATTTAGAAGTAATGTAATTTGTGAATAAGCAGTACACAGCACACTGAAACTTTCCCAAAATGGTTGTACTTTGTTAAATAACTCTTTACAGTGCAAAAAACACTCTGTAATGGTGGCACTCTGCGAATAGACACACCCAGCACAAACAACTTTTTGAAATGGCTGCATTTTGATTGTACTTTATGAAATAGTTGCAGTTTGCATACAATAAACTCTTCAGAATAAATGCACATTAATAAGTACACACTATAAGCACTTTTACACACTTTGAGATACTTCAAATAACTCTAGTTATGCCCTGAATAACTTCTATCAATGCAAAACAGTAGTTATGCCAAAACACAGTACTTTGCCAAAAAACATGCAGTAGCCTTGCTTTATTTATGCTTAACGTGCCCTTTTTGCCCTTTATTGTATTCATTGCTTATAATCTTTTTAAATGCCAGTTATACTTTTCTTGTGCTCGTTTTACTCTAAACATGCTCATTTTACTTTAAACATGCTCATTTTACAATTCTGAGGTAATTCCAAACCCCTTATGTGTTTTTCTGATAATCGTTTTATCAAATATCTTAATTTTAAAAATTTCGTTTAATTAACAAACTTGTTGTGCCTCTCGGTTTATTAATAATGTGTTTTGTGACCTTGTAATGCTCTGTTTTATCTTTTTTAATAAATTGTTTGTGCAAGTTTTCATTACCTTTGGTTAGTTTCTGGCCCTTTTTTGTACTCGGTTCACTTAGTTTACCTTCATTGTTAACTCTGCACCTCGTAACTTTGAAAAGTAGCCTCTGGAATCCCACTTCCGACACCATATCACTCGTCTGGTTAGGATAAAGCAGACAAACATACATGGGTTTTGTTCATGCAACTTTATTATGAACAAACACAACAGGATTGAGGCTTAATAACTTTAACTTAGGTAAACTTAGAAACAATTACATTCATACATCGTCACTCTCTGGCTGCACTCTCAAAATGACACTGAATCTAGCACATGCTGTCCTTGAAATGCTTCTTAAAGGTATAACCCCCCCCCCCCCACACACACACACACACGTCTACATATACCATTTGGGAAGATAACCACCCTTGCAAATTACAACACTGATAACACTTCCCTATGAGTTGACCCAGTGGTGAGGGAATTTAGCTTGACAATAATCTGAGCCTTGACTGGCAGATCTCCATGGCGATGAGAAAATCCTTCTCTGTGGCACAACTTGTAAGTAAGGGCAAGACATCAAGATCTAAAGAGACCACAGTACTGCTATAGTCCTCATTAGACTAATAATAGAGTACAATGCACCCTTTGCCATGTACATTAACAGGCATTTGCAACAGCTGGAGTAGCCACAGAGGATCCTCACTAAAAGAATACAGAGTATACGTAACGTGATAGGAGGACTGTCCCTGTACTTTGTATCCTACAGACTGCTGAGGGGTGAACTATGCCTAACCTACAAGGCATTCTCTGATCCAGCCCTGATGGATCTGCTAAATATTTACAAAACAAAAGGCACTAGAATTATCCATTCTAAGAATACTTGTCTGTGATGTAAACAAAACACACTGGAAGGACAGGTATATATCTCAGACATTAAGCCTTCTCTGGAACACACTCCCTCTTCATGTGAAGCAGAGATCTTCCCTAAGAATATTCAAATACAGTTTGGATCAATGGATTGGAAATCAAAAAATTAATCCCGGTTTGTTGCCTATGTCCCTTATGGACAGGGACAGCTTGTAGATGTCCTAATGGCAGGCATATAGCAAAACAGCTCAGGTCTATGGGTGCTAATAATTGGGAAAATTGGGGCACAAATGGCTAGGTTTACAAAGGCTGTTGGAACAATCTGAAAAGACACTAGAGCTCTCTTAAAAGAGGGAATTTAATAAACTCATTTTGCCGATTCCTGGATTTTGTGCTGTTCCTTATATGCACCTCTGCAGTGTCTTTTTAGATTGTTTTGAGTTGGAGTAGGTTGATCTTTGCTCCTTGGCATTGGTTTCTGCTGTGTGCCTCTAGGGAAATTACCTTGTAACCTCCTATGATACTAAATGTGTATGTGCATACGTGTGTGTGTGTGTGTGTGTGTGTGTGTGTGTGTGTGTGTGCATGTATATATATATATATATATATATATATATATATATATATATATATATATATATATAGAACAAAGATAAAATAAACAAAGATCATGGCCACTAATATACACATATCCATATATATATATATATATATATATATATATATATATATATATATATATATATATATATGCATATATGTGTGTGTGTGTGTGTGTGTGTGTGTGTGTGTGTGTGTGTGTGAAAGTATGTATATGAAATTATGTGTATGAATGTATGTATATATGTATACACATACACACACACACTTATATACATATATATATATATATATATATATATATATATATATATATATATATTTAACATTTGTTTACTGGGAATGTCCGAACTGGAATGAGACTATTTTCAAGAGAGGCCCAGGGAGAAACACTTCAGATGCATGTCTTTTTAGAAGAAGTGGGATTGTCAGAGAGATGAAGAAAGTAGACAGGAGTATAAGGAGATGAGGTGCATGGCAAAGAGAGAGGTGGCAAAGGCTAAGGATAAGGCATATGAAGAGTTGTATGAAAGGTTGGACACTAAGGAGGGAGAAAAGGACCTCTACCGATTGGCTAGACAGAGGGACCGAGCTAGTAAAGATGAGCAGCAGGTAAGGGTGATAAAGGATAATGAGGGTAACGTACTCACAAGCGAGGAGAGTGTGTTGAGGAGATGGAAAGAGTACTTTGAGGGGTTGATGAATAAAGAGAATGAGAGGGAGAGAAGGTTGGATGATGTAGGGATAGTAAATCATGAAGTACAATGGATTAGCAAGGAGGAAGTAAGGATAGCTATGAAGAGAATGAAGAATGGAAAGGCTGTTGGCCCAGATGACATACCTGTGGAAGCATGGAGGTGTTTAGTTGAAATGGCAGTGGAGTTTTTAACCAGATTGTTTAATGAAATCTTGGAAAGTGAGAGGATGCCTGAGGAATGAAGAAAAAGTGTTTTGGTACCGAGTTTTCAGAATAAGGGTGATGTGCAGAGCTGTAGTAACTACAGAGGGATAAAATTGATCAGTCACAGCATGAAGTTATGGGAAAGAGTAGTGGAAGCAAGGTTAAGAAGGGACGTAATGATTAGTGATCAGCAGTATGGTTTCATGCCAGGAAAGAGCACTACAGATGCCATGTTTGCTCTGAGAGTGTTGGAGAAGTACAGAGAAGGTCAGAAGGAGTTGCATTGTGTTTTTGTAGACTTAGAGAATGCATATGACAGGGTGCCTAGAGAGGAGTTGTGGTATTGTATGAGGAATTCAGGAGTGTCAGAAAAGTATGTAAGAGTGGTACAGGATATGTACGAGGGTAGTGTGACAGCGGTGAAGTCTGCGGTGGGAGTGACGGATGTGTTTAAGGTGGTGGTGGGGTTACATCAAGGATCAGCTCTGAGCCCTTTCTTATTTACAATGGTGATGGACAGGTTGACAGACGAGATCAGACAGGAGTCCCCGTGGACTATGATGTTTGCAGATGACATTGTGATAGGTGGAGGAGACCCTGGAGAGATGGAGATATGCCCTAGAGAGAAGAGGAATGAAGGTCAGCAGGACTAAGACAGAATATATGTGTGTGAATGAGAGGGAGGATAGAGGAATGGTGAGGATGCAAGGAGTAGAGGTGGTGAAGGTGGATGAGTTTAAATACTTGTGGTCAATAGTTCAGAGTAACGGTGAGTGTGGAAGTGAGGTGAAGAAGAGAGTACAGGCAGGATGGAGTGGGTGGAGAAGAGTGTCAGGAGTGATTTGTGACAGACGAGTACCTGTAAGAGTGAAAGGGAAGGTCTACAAGAGGGTAGTGAGACCAGCTATGTTATATGGTTTGGAGACAGTGGCATTGACAAAAAGGCAGGTGTTTGAGCTGGATGTGGCAGAATTAAAGATGTTAAGATTTGCACTGGGTGTCATGAGGGTGGACAGGATTAGGAATAAGTATATTAGAAAGAGAGCCCAGGTTGGAAAGTTTGGAGACAAAGCCAGAGAGGCACGATTACGTTGGTTTGGACATGTGCTGAGGAGGCATGCTGAGTATACTGGGAAAAAGATGCTAAGGATGAAGCTACCAGGTAACAGGAAAAGAGGAAGGCCTAAGATAAGGTTTATGGATGTGGTGAGAGAGGACATGCAGGTGGTTGGTGTGACAGAGCAAGATGCAGAGGACAGGAAGAAATGGAAACAGGTGATCTGCTGTGGCGACCCCTAACGGGAACAGCCGAAAGAAGATGATGATATCTATCTATCTATATATATATATATATATATATATATATATATATATATATAGATATATATATATAGATATATATGTATGGGTCTACTTTGAAGCATGAAATTCAGTTTCACTAGTCCAGTTTCGCGAAAGTGCTTTTCTCCAGAAATGCACTTTCATGAAACTATAGTTCACTGAGATTGTTGTTGATCGAGGTACAGTGGGCATAAGGGAATTTTCCCTTTTCCCCACTGTAGTACAATCTCAGAGTTGGTCTATATTAGTAGTGGGGGGTTGCTGCATAATTTAGTGTAGTGTATTTGTTTTTTTTTTCTTCGGTGAACTGTAGTTTTGCGAAAGTGCATTTCCAGAGTAATGCATTTTCGGAAAACCAGACATATCGATGGGTCAAAGTAGTGTGTGTGTGTGTGTGTGTGTGTGTGTGTGTGTGTGTGTGTGTGTGTGTGTGTGCGTGTGTGTGTATGATGAATCATACCTCTCAACCTTTGCGTGGAAGAAATCAGTGCAAGCCATATATATATATATATATATATATATATATATATATATATATATATATATATATATATATATACATACTCTGTAACTGTGTGCCCAGCCTACCAACCCGCCCAGGACTACCAGCAGCCAGCACCAGTCCCCATTATCTTCCAAACTAGTCCCTCTTTCCAACGTTGCCTTTGCACCCTTATTTCCTTCACTATCTCTCCTCCCTTAATTACAGATCTGCTCTCCTTACTTCCATTCCTGCTCTACTCCCATTACCTCCCTCCTCAAACCTGCTTCTAACTTTTGCCTACTACATAGCTCCCTTGTTATTATACTTCCTCTCTCTCTCTACCTCTGATAAGCTCACTGGTTTTCCTGCCTTCTACTTCGAGCTTTACACCATTTCACACATTTTCCTTCCCTTGGCCTATCTACTTCCCTTAGTGATCTGTCTAAAGTACATCTGCTTTTAACACACTCACTTTCTTCTTACTAGTCACACTATCACTGTCTCACGTACCTGCTTCTTCTACCTGGCTGATTGTTTTCTCTCAGCACTTTTCCACTCCTTTGGCTCTTCCCGCTCCGTTCGCCCTGCGGGCTCACTCCGCTCCCCTCCCTGCCCCCAAATTCCACCCGCCCCTGCAACCTCTACATTTATCCCCACATAACCACACCCTCCATATTCTTCACCAATCTCAGCCTCTTCCTGTCTCCACCCACTCATCAACACTCTCCACCCTCACCCACACACAACCTCTCTGACTACATACCTTGCAATAATACAATCTCTTACTCAACTCAACATGTCCCACACACACCTCCCACTCCTTCTACTAACTGTATTAACTTCTCTCTCCACTACCTATATCATATCCTACTATGAGCTACCTCTAAGCTTTACTGTTAGCATCCCAAATAAACACACCCTAACTACCCCCCCCAACTATACTCACTACCTATCTCTGTCCCATATATAACAACTCATATCTTGAACCAAAATACCATCGTCTCTCACATATTAAATACCCTATTCTCACACTCTCAAAACACATCTACTACTATAAGCCCTCACTCAAACAAAGTTTGTCATTACAAGATGGGGACATACACCCTAATCCAGGCCCTGAAACTGTTTAATTCCCAACATATGAAATCTAAGTCTACACCACACATCCCATCTCCCAAATCTCTCTCTATAGCTCATCTTAACATCGCATTTGCAACAAAGTCCCAGCTCTTCATGCCCTACTAGAAGTCCAACAGTTTGACATTCTCTGCCTTACGAAACCTGGCTTAAACCCACTATAAAAGACAATGAAATTATCCCCGGCTATAACATCCTAAGACAAGACCGTCCAAAACAAAAGGGGTGGAGTAGCCATACTCTACAAAACTGGACTAGAAGTATGTAAAACTATCTATACCTCCAAATGACACTAATAGTGAAATTATTTCAGCCAAACTCTCCCTCAATCCACACAAAACTATAAATATTATTTGTGCTTATCTTCCCCCAGGTAACAATCCTCCTTTATTAGAAGGCCTACTTAACTGGGTCGCAAACACTCTCCCTCAAGAAACCATACTATTAGGCGACTTCAACATTGATTGGAACATATGCAAACAAATGAATCCATCTACCCATATTAACCTCCATGGATTCCATCAAACCATTAATTCAACAACTAGAACAAATAAAACCAATAACAAAGAAACCATACTAGACTGGATCCTAACAAATACCCCCCAAAAAAAATACACTACAGGAACCCTCCCAGATGACCTTAGTGACCACTCACTAACATACATTATCAGGCACAAAACACACCTAGCGAAACCACCCCTTATCCGATTATCCTGCAGCAAAAAACACTTTGACCCCCATCAGTTTCAACATGAACTTAGCCTAGTCAACTGGTCACCTCTACAAACCTTGCCATTAGACGACGCAGTTAACCACTTCAACAATACCTTCCTTACCATTCTTGATCATCATGCCCCCATGCGCTCTATACGCATGAAATTCAGGACAGCACAATGGCTTACAAGTAACACTAAACAACTTATAATAAGTAGGAACAAAGCCTGGACTAAATGGCGAACAACTAAAGACTCACTTGACCACCTCAATTACAAACAAAAAAGAAACTTGACTAAAATAGCTATCATACAAGATAAAAAAAACTTTTACACCCAATTACAGAGTTCCTCCCAACAACAACCACAAAAATTCTGGAATTCTATTAACAAACTACTTTCCCCAGGGAAAGTGGAAACTCCCAGTCCACTAGGCTCCCACCCTGACTCTCCCTTGCATACTGCAAATGCTTTCAATAACTTCTTTACTTCTACAATACTTAATCTAGCCAACCAACAAAGCCCTGACCCTGCTCTACTAGGTAACCAGAACTGCACCCCACCACCATTTCATCTTAAACCCATACCCACCTCCTATATTCTTAACCTACTTCAAAAACTTAAACCTTCTACACCCTCAGCCGACAAAATCCCAGCAGAATATCTCCAGCTAGGAGCTAAAGCTATTGCCTACCCAATCTCTATACTAATTAACAGAACCATAAAAGAAAGTACTATACCTTCACTCTGGAAAATCTCCCACATCATCCCACTCTTTAATTATTTTGAATACTCTAACTACCGCCCTATTAGCTGCTATCTCCTATAGCAAAAATAATGGAGAAATGCATCCACAAACAGCTACTTAATCACCTCCTACACAATAATCTCCTAGCAAACTGCCAACATGGATTTCGTCCCTACCATAGCACCACCACAGCCTTACTAACCTTTATTGACTCCATTAATAATAGCCAAAACAACAATCTTCTTTCATCAGCCTTCTTTGTAGATCTGTCAAAAGCTTTTGACATGGTGAATCACCAACTACTCCTTCATCGCTTAAAATCTCTTTCTTTTGATAGCACTGCTCTAAACTGGTTTACTTCTTATCTTCAAAATAGGAAACAAGCAGTGCTATGGAACAACAGTCTCTCGGAGCTTCTTCCTACCTCTCTAGGTGTCCCTCAGGGCTCCATCCTAGGTCCTCTTTTATTTTCCATCTTTATTAATGACCTACACCTTGCCACACCTCTAACTACTTGTATTCAATACGCTGATGATACCACCATCATTTGTTCTGCCTCCAACCAAAATGACTTACACGACCTCACCCAAAAAACTTTTACTACCATAGAGCAATGGTTCTCTAATCACTGTCTTCTTCTAAACCCTAAGAAAACTAAACTTCTCCACTTCTTACCTACACACCAATCCCCCTCTATTAACTTCTCCCTGACTTCAAACAATGGCACCCTTATCTCCCCTGACCAAACAACCAAACTCTTAGGCATAACTATTGACAACCAACTTAAATTTGACTTTCATATTAACTCAACCATAAAAGCAACTAATAGAAAATTAGATTCTCTTTACAGAATCAAATCATTCTTAACTCCAGAAGCTAGAACTACCATAGCCAGAACACATCTTATCTCTACACTACTATATGCTTCCGCTATATATACTAACCTTTCCAAATATAACATCAATAAGCTTACATCAACCTACAATAACATTGCCAGATTTGCCACTGCCTCCCCATATAAAACACATCACTGCAGAAATCTCCACCTCCTAGGATGGCTAGAGCTACCCCACCTGATTCAATACTATCAACTCTCTATAGCCCATAAAGCCCTTCACCACCCTGATTATACACCTATGCTCTCCACCCTTATTAAGCCTTACAATAACCTAAAAAACCTTCGCTCATCTAGTAAAATACTGATTCAAACCTCTCTATCTAAGAACACTGCAGGTAACTCCATATTTTCCAACTCAGTTGGTAAAATATGGAATCAACTTCCTCCTGACCTGACAACCCAAACCTCCATCTCACTGTTTAAAACTAAACTAAAACACTACCTTTCCAACCACTGGCTATGCTCATGCAACTACCCAACCTGATCTTTCTGCTCCTCACTACTCTTGCATACATCTTTCTTTCTCCCAGCTCTAAGCTATTCTACTAAGAAATGCTCTCTCTAATCTTGTAACTATACCCTCCTCCATATTCTACTGCTTACTTTTAAACATCCTAGTGTATCCTGTCTTATTCTACCCTTTCCAATACTCAAGTAAAAGCTCTACCTCTTATTATCTTTATGTACTCTCCTCATATTGTCATTAAAATGCCCAAAGTATGTTCTGTGCTTGAAAATTTTTTACTGTGTACATATTTTTCATGCTTTAATTTTTGATTTGTGTATTTACTTGTCTTCTCATGCGTGTTATACCTTATGTATTTTGTAAAGACTGTTTGATTATCATGCTGTTAGATAGCGGAGCTTTTCTCCTCGGGCCTCCACTGAAAATGGACATGTATCCAGTTGGACTAGCCCGGTTAACAAATGTAAAATAAATAAATAAAATAAAAATATATGTGTGTGTGTGTGTGTGTATATATATATATATATATATATATATATATATATATATATATATATATTTATATATATAACTTCGTCCCACTTTTATTTATTTATGGCTTGCACTGATTTCTTCCACTAAGAGGTTGAGAGGTATGATTCATCACACACACACACACACACACACACACACACACACACACACACACACACACACACACACACACACACACACATATATAAATATGTATGTGTGTGTGTGTGTGTGTGTGTGTGTGTGTGTGTGTGTGTGTGTGTGTGTGTGCACTCATATACTTGTATAAATATAAAGATACACATATATGTTTGCACACACACACACACACACACACACACACACACACACACACACACACACACACACACACACACACACACACACATGTTTATTTGTGTGTGTTTCCGCATGTGTATGAAAATTTGCAGACTTTGTATCACCAGAGGAACAATAATTGGTATGCCATCATTTTAATTTCAATAAAACTTTATCAGGATATCAAGTTTAAACCTTAAATAAATATGCCTTGCACAGTGTGCTACCACTGATGCAAACCACTGAGAGCACATAAATCTTGTAACATGAACTAATAGAAACATATTTACATGCTTAAGTCATAAATGAAGGTGCAAATTCAATAAATCCTATATGCCTCACTAAAACCGCATGCTCATTGTGGGGAGACACACACATGATAGCATGCAGTTTTTATATTCAGTAAGTGCGTCTACATGCTGTGTAGAGCCGTTCAAATACAGTAAACACTGTGGCATGCTAATTACAGCATAAGCAGCTGAATTGTGTGCTAATCAACCAATGTAAGATGAAGGAGATATTCAACAAGGTATAAAGCAACTGTATAGATGCAGTGCTGGTTTTACCTATGGATTCAAGACCTATTGGAATACAGCCATGGAAACTAGGCTACAAAGAAAGAATCTTAGGGGCTGCTGTTGCTCTTATTCATGTATATGTGCAACAGGCCCAGGTCTAAGCTGCTGCTGCTAATAGACCTCAGCCAAGAAGGAGAAGGGTTTTTAGACTCCGTTTAACTTTTCATGGTCTGCATGAGGTAGAAATTATAGAGCACTACAGGGTGGATAGAGACGCACTACAGGAACTCTGCAACTTCTATTGTATACAAATGAGAGCAAGGGCAAAGCAAGAGGAACTAATACCTGTGGAAACTAAGGTATGTGTAGTACTTAGAATATTAGCTACAGGAACCTTTCATACTCCAACAGGAGAAATGCTGAGGGTGTCTCAGGCATCATTATCCAGGATGCTACATCAACTCCTGAATGCTGTGCTACAGCATGCCAGTGATTAGATATATTTTTTCTGTACACCTGATTACAGAGCCAGAACTATGCAGGGGTTCTACCGTGTAGCACACTACCCTGAAGTCCTGGGTGCCATAGCTTGTACACATGTAGAAATCAAAGCACCACTTGGGGAGCAGGGAAGGGTGTACATAAATAGAAAGGGCTTCCACTCTATTAGCTGCCAGGTCATATGTAATGCTAAGGGAATCATTCTGAATGTATGTGCTGGCAACCTAGGCAGTTGCCATAACTCACATATCTGACACAGCTATCAACTATATGAGATGTTTACTAGGGGGATATCCCACAGGATCATTTACTAGGAGATGCAGGTTGTCCACTGGAACTGTGGCTGATGACGCCCATCAGAAATGCACACACACCAACTGAAGAATGCTATAAGAAGGCACACACTCAAACAAGAAATATCATAGTGCATGTGTTTAGGCTGCTGAAGTCACAGTTCCAGTGCCTAGATACATCTGGGGGAACCCTGCAGTACAATCCCCACACAGTGCGATGAAATAGTATTTACCCTTTCCTGATTTCTTATTTCTTTGCATGTTTGTCACACTTAAATGTTTCAGATTATCAAACAAATTTAAATATGAGACAAAGATAACCCAAGTAAATACAAAATGCAGTTTTTAAGTGATTATTGTATTTATTAAGGAAAAAAAACTATCCAAACCTACATGGTCCTGTGTGAAAAAGTAATTGCCCCCCCTTGTTAAATCATGAAGTAACTGTGGTTAATTACATTCTTGGGAAAGCGGAGTTCAATTTCACTAGCCACACCCAGGCCTGATTACTGCCAGACCTGTTGAATCAAGAGATCCCTTAAAAAGTACCTGTCAGACAAAGTGAAGTAGGTCAAAAGATCCCAAAAAGGAGGATTTCATGCCGCAATCTACAGAAATTCCGGAACAGATGAGAAACAAAGTAATTGACATCTATCAGTCTGGAAAAGGTTACAAAGCCATTTCTTAAGGTTTGGGACTGCAGCAAACCACGGTGAGAGCCATTATCCACAAATGGAGAAAACATGGAACAGTGGTGAACCTTCCCAGGAGTAGCTGGCCTACAAAAATTACCCCAAGAGCCCAGTAAGGACTCATCAAAGAGGTCACAAAAGAACCCAGAACAACATCTAGAGAACTGCAGGCCTCACTTGCCTCGGTTAAGTTCAGTGTTCATGACTCAACCATAAGAAAGAGACTGGGCAAAAATGGCATGCACGGCAGATTTCCAAGGCAAAAACCACTGCTGACCAAAAAGAACATAAAGGTTCTTCTCACATTTGCCAAATAAATCTTGATTATCCCAAGACTTTTGAGAAATATTCTGCGGACTGACAGAACAAAAGTTGAACTTTTTGGGAGGTGTGCATCCCGTTACATCTGTCGTAAATGTAACACAGAATTGCAGAAAACGAACATCATGCCAGTAGTCAAACATGGTGGTGGTAGTGTGATGGTCTGGGGCTGCTTTGCTGCTTCTGGTCCTGGATGACTTGCTGTAATTGATGGAACCATAAATTCTGCTCTCTACAAAAAAATCCTGAAGGAGAACGTCCGGCCATAAGTTCGTGACCTCAAGCTGAAGCGCATTTGGTGTTCTGCAGCAGGACAATGATCCAAAACACACCAGCATGTCCACCTCTGAATGGCTTAAAAAAACAAAATGAAGGTTTTGGAGTGGCCTAGTCAAAGTCCGGACTTGAATCCAATTGAGATGCTGTGGCATGACCTTAAAAAGGCAGTTCATGCTCGGAAACTGTCCAGTATGGCTGAATTAAAACAATTCTGCAAAGAAGAGTACCCAAAATTCTTCAACAGTGATGTGAAAGACTCATTGCCAGTTATTGCAAATACTTGACTGCAGTTGTTGCTGCTAAGGGTGGCACAACCACTTATTAGGTTTAGGGGGAATTACTTTTTCACATAGGGCCATGTAGGTTTGGGTAGTTTTTTTTCCTTACTAGATAAAATCATCACATAAAAACTGCATTTTGTGTTTACTTGGGTTATCTTTGTCTAAAATTTATATTTGTTTGATGATCTGAAATATTTAAGTGTGACAAACATGCAAAAAAATAAGAAATCAGGAAGGGGCAAATATTTTTCCATTGCACTGTACATCTGTGTCATGCTCCACAGCATTATCCTGAGAAAACATTTTCAACATAAACAGCTAGGAGAAGGGCTACACATTCCACCAGCACTGGCAAGGTCACCATGGTCACGCACAGGTGAAGAGTCAGAGAGGGAACCAGTAACCTCTGTGGGTGTAGGCAGATGTAGACATGCAAAATATGGCCTTGGACTGGCCAAGAGGCAAGGGATAGCACACAAACTAACCATCTAAGGGGCTAAAACCTTCATCCTATGCACATACATACAGTAACATTGTTGGCAGGCAACACTCCCATAAAGTAACATTGATGCCAGGCAACACTCACAGACATTAACATTGATGCCAGGCAACACTCAACAACCTTTAAGTACGCATGTAATGGCTGTGTATTGCTGGAATCAGACAGAGTCAGGCCAGAACTAAAACTTTTGCAACTGCTGGATTTCTAAGGTAACTGTTGAACCTGGAATAGAATAATGTCTAAAAATACAAAAGAATAGCATACCCTTGCATACTGTTACTTGGTAAGGTAAGTAAGTATAAGGTGGGTGATTTTTAGAGTAATTACATCAAGATGTGACAGCATTGACATAAGTGATGTATTTGTCCTCTATCAACTAGTAGGCTTTATGGCTAAAATGTACAGATTTTCACTGAATGCCCCCCATTTTGGCCTCATATGTTTGTGATGGCAAATCATTATAGAGTGAAGTAAGAAAATAATGACACACATTTCAGTTTCAGACTTCATATCCCTCAGAACAAACATAAATATAGTTATGCAAAACCTGTTATTCCATCAGCTGTCTAAGTTTGTAAGACCACAATGTTTGAAAACTCTCCCCATTGTTGGGCTTTTGTCACACTTTTATTTATGATTTGGTCCAGCTTTGTTGGTCTAACAGTTTGGGAGGGAAGTGCATATTACAAAAACCTGTAAGAAAGCAGTACAATTTGCAAAATAGCATCACAAAAACAGATATACTAAGCACTAAGTCAGCTATGCGCCCTGAGCATCAGCCAATAGACTTGTGTATCGCTGAATTCAAAATATAGAAAACAAAGATATGACACAGTTATCATCATTTGCACAGAGTGGTGTGTGTGTGTGTGTGTGTGTGTGTGTGTGTGTGTGTGTGTGTGTGTGTGTGTGTGTGTGTGTGTGTATGTGTGTGTATTTCTGTGTATTTGTGTGTGTGTTGGGGGGGGCTAGGCTGACACAAAAGTTAGTGAGTGAGTGTGAGTGAGTAAGTAAGAGAAACAGGCAGACATTTGGATAAAGTATCAAATGGCAGTGAGATGGAATGAGCGTTAAACCTGACCCATGTAACTATTATGTGTGTGTGCCTGTATGGGCATGCCAGGTGAAATTGGTGTGTGAGTGTCTGCAAGAACACAGTCAAGCATTGTGCTAGCTCTACATTCTGGTATGTCAAACCAGGTGTGAGTTGTGCATGGTATAGGTGACAGTTCATCGCTGTTGTCCCAGACCCAGAGACCTGTCTCTGCCAGGAGTTGCACTGGCATGTCCACCCTCACGGTCAAATGCACTGCTGCTAGCTGAACATGACTGATGTCTGCTGGACAAGCTCTCCTTATGAGTACACCCAAGACCATGACTCCATAGCCTGGCACATTTGGTTATGGACACCACAACCACTGACAGAATAATGGAATTACTGCCACTATGGAAGTGTGATTGGGCATGGCCATGTCAGCTAACATCAGGTAATGTGGCTAACCTACACCCACATGGATGACATCCCCCTCCTAGCAGACTTTCTATCATAGATACAAATGAGGTGTGAACATTCCAATGTGTCATTCATCTAATCCATTGAATCAACAACACTGTGAAGGCAGTCACACATGTCAGCCTGTGCCACATCTGTAACCCTAAGCATTTTCTTGGAGGCCCTATTGGAATGTACCTGCTCCTCCATAAAAGCCCTAAACATAAGTTGAGTAGCATGGAAAGATACACTTGGATTAGGTGGAGGATGGACAGCAGGCTTCCTCTGAGCAGCCCTAATAACCCTCCTGCATGACACCTCTCTCACACTTTGCCTATGGCCAAAGTCAGCAGGCACTGAAGACACAGTAACCAGACTACCCTGATCAAGTGTCTCACCCTTCATCTGTCCAGTATCTGAGGGCTCATTGAAATGGGTTTGCATAGGCCTATTGGCTGTGTCTAGCACACAAAAATATACTACATGACCAACTCGCTAGCTCTACCAGTAATTTAAAGACAGTGGATACACATCTTACAATTCCCTTTTTTGAAGCAAAAATAAAACCTTGCATTGTGCAATTTTGCAGCACAGTGCATTCAAGCCTACAGATTTTACACAGTCTCTTTGATAATGTTTATATTTTCCATCATTTGTATGACACTATCTTCAAACATTTGTTTCCGAGTAGTGTCCCACATTCGTACTTGAAGTGTGAACAGATGTGTTATTTGATATTCTAATTTATGCTAATTAGATGTTCCGATTTTTAACTGGATGTTCCTATTTTTCAAGGGCCTTTGTTTCTATTTTCACTTTCTGCAGGTTGTGAGGTAAACCTTACACTGCTCCCATCCTAATTAACTTACAATCCACTATACGCTCACATAATAAGGTGGCAAAATTTGCTGCCAATCATCCCTATAAGACACATCACTTTCTGGTCCTAAAACAACTTCAGTGGTTAGAGCTAAGGCATTACTATATTCTTTCCAACCTAATGACTGTTGCTGATCCTGGCTTTGTTTTTTGTTTTTCCTGTTGCTCTGCCTATTCTTAGATTAGGAGGAAGGAAGTTTCTTTGCTTACCAGTGGGAGTGGTGCTTTTGTGAGATTTTTGCCTTGGAGTTTCATTGGCTTAGAGTCGGCAGAAGTAGTCCATTGCCGCCTTCAGGCCCCTTCCTAGCCCTTCAGCCCCCCCTGCTATAAAACACACTAAACTGTACTGCTGATATCCATAAGCATATAACTAAAATCTCTACCTATCTGAACTTGATTCCTAAGTAGATTCTGTAAAGCCTAGCACTTACTCCTACACCTTGCAACCTTACTCTTTGCACACTTGTAAGATGATCCAGCCCACCAGCCCCACCCCCCCCCCCACTTCCCCAAAATTACTTATCTTACTACTACTTCTTCTAATATCTCGAGGGATCAGTTGCTAGTGTCCTCTCCAGCTCAACTGCTGAATGAACCTGAGAATATTGATGCAATGCAACCTCAACACACACCCCAATCTCCTCCCTCTCTCAAAAAAACACAAATACAACATAGAAACTACTACTACTGGGCTCTGAGCTCTCTACTCTCAGGCTCTCTCAGCAAGACCAAGAAGAGAGAGCAGGCAACCACACACTCAATACAGTCCCACATACATCCAGTCACATGCCATCATCATATACACATACTCACAATAAGACACTGGAGGCTTCTTCAAAATTCAACAAAAAAAGCAGAGGAGGCCACAGCAGACACCCAAAGCACTAGACACCACCCACCACACCACCTCACAACACATAGAACACACACACCACCACACAGTCCAGTCAACAGCCCTTAAGGCCAAACAAAAACAAGACAACACTTGGACATGGTGATTCCATAGTCAGACACACTGACGCCCCCCGCCCAGAGACTGTAAGGAGAGAAGGTCACAGTAAGCTGCCAGAAGCTGGCTAGAATCCGCCACAATCCGCCACATCTCTCAGGGTCTCAGGTCTCTCAACAGGCACGACTCAGTCATTTGTCACGCTGGTGTCAACGCGACCACTGAGACCTCCTCCTACTACATGATAAAGAGGGACGAGGAGCTCTCTGATTATGTAGCCCAGGCAGGTATGACCCTGTGACCCTGCAGTAGTACACCTTCACCTACTGATGCCACACAATACAGTGATAAGATGATCAGCTAATAATTGGCTTAAATTTCTGGTGTCGTTCAAGGGGATCCAATGTCTGTCTGCCTGGGATAACATGCTGCATCGGACAGCATGTAGGTGCTCTGTCTCAGCTAGTGTGTTATGCGCCACCCTCTCTCAAACAAACCTGGAGGGCCATCAATGTATCTGAAACATTGGAGGAATAATGTATCTCAAACACCAACATACAAGGTGACTTACACTAATATAGACTGGAACACTACTACCTAAAGAGCACTGGAACTCTACTCCATCCTGGCCTTGGAACTCAAATGCACCATGCTGTGAACAGGAACAACACATCCCACAGAAACACCTGGATACATGATCTCATCAAACAGTCACACAAATCAAAAACCCTGGATGGAGAGTCAATACCCACACTGGTGAGATCAGAAGGATCCATATCCCGCCTCACGCTGGAGGTCTCAAGAACACCCACCTAAAAAAACAAAAGACCAGAAAACTTCTCTAAAACTAAACATTTCTCAAAAAACTGCCCCTGGTCTCCTGGTAAACATTACTCAAACCACTGACATTACTCAAACCACTGAATCTATTACAAATGCCTTCTACCAGCACCCACAGGACTGCCAATCAAACAATCAAAACAAAAAAAACAAAACTAAGACTCCCGTCCAAGCGTCCAGTCTGGTGGACCCCAGCCATAAACAACAAACAAAAAAAAAAAGGAGGAAGCTACTACAGAGCAGAGCAAAATCCTTGAACCTATCATACACCTTGATCATTATAAGGAAAAAAACTAAATCCTCTCATAAAATCAGAGAAGAAATTTAAAGAGAAAATAAAGACAATACTCTAAAGACAATCATAAGGATGTCTTTAGCTATAGGAGGAAACTCCTAGAGCTCCCTCAGAATTGCCAAAATGATGTTCAAAATGATGTGAAAATTACTGAACTTACATACTGGCTGACACAGGCTGTGCACAGGTTCAGTGCAAACTAGCCCCCTCCCCAAAAAAGATATCTATTCCAGGAGGATTGTAGCCCCCAAACATCTGACTGCCCTCACTAACTGCAATCACCAAAATCAAAAACACATGATCAGGACCTGGTTGTGTCGGCTGTGTGCTTCATGAACTAAGCCAACGAGGAATTAAACAGTCAGGTAGCATCACTCATCTTAGCTCACCTCAGGATCACTCCAAAAAGAATTGGCATCGTGCGACCACCCACTCACTGGCGGGAGTGCCTCCACCCTGACTGGAAATTACTGCCCATAGCTTGACCAGCCTTATCTGCAAAGCCATGGAGAGGATCATAATGGAAATAAATAAGTCGAAAAGAGCTCAACTTTATTCAGTCTCATACCCGGCACTTCCTCAGGGGTGTCCCTGCCCTGACATATAAGGCCATGTCAAACCCAATTTGATGATATGCTTTCTCTCAAAAAAATCTCATCTCAGAAGAACCACAAGGGCGTGGAGACTTAAACCTTTTATAAATAGATAAATCTGGAGGACACATTCACTCAGAGACAGATTAGAGACCTTCTATGCTGTGGGTACACATATGGGGTACATGTGAGGTGGAGCACTTGTTCAAGAGGAATCTTGACCAATGGATGGAGAATGGAGATATACCCCAGGGATTACTTCAGTGTCACTGCTTGACAGAGGCACAGAAAAATGATAGGCATGATTTTATTCAATTTATTCAAAGGAAAAAAAGCCACATAACTATGGGCTAGGCTTATAAATGCCCTTGGGCAGATAGCCTAGTATGAACCTATGAACCTATGAACCTATGACTTCCCACATACTCCTGTGTTATCCAGAAAAATGCCTTAGTTTGAAAAATATTCTCCATTGTTATAACCCAGGTAGGCAGCAGAGATCAAATGACAAAATGTTAACTATTACAAAAGCTAACGACTCAGAAACAGAATAAACACAAACTCTTTTAAAGTACAAGCAAGATAATACCCAAAAGATACATGACTCTATACATGCAGAACTCCTGGATGATAAATGTCCTACCCCTTATTTTCTGTTATTTTTTCTAAGCATTAGAGTCTCAGTTATTCATCCAAACTCTCCTCCTTGTCCCCTTCTCCCCCCTTCTACCTGTCCTAAAATATTCTCTCTCACATGTTAATACTAATCCTCCATTTCTTCATTTTCTTTCCTTCTGTTTCATAGCTGTTTGCATGATTCTGTTATTAATTAAATATACTTTTTGAATTGTGCACATTTATTAATTACTTGTATACCACTGTTTACAGTGTTCTTTATATAATGTAATGTTTTCAGACCTTTTCTCCCCAGGACGTGATATACATTTTTGTTTTAAAAAAAATCTCAAAAAGTAGTTAAAGAACATGTAATATATTTCATGTAATATAAATGTTTATGTATTCAATTAGCTATTTCATCTAAAAAAACATTTTATATAGTGATCTAGTATAAAATACAAAGTATATAAATGAAAAAGTATATATTTAATTTTTTGCAGTAATGAGCTGAATATGATTAAGTAGACGTTACTCATGTCACATGCTTCTGAGGAGACTTTAGTACTAACATCCTGTGAAAAAGATTTCCACTTTTTGCATTTGATTAGAGGTTATATGCCAGTGACCACTATAATCTGCAGGAGATTTCAACACACAGTGAGACAGAATGCAGCACACTAAATCATTAAATCTATCACAGAAAGACAGACTAAAACAGACAGAAAAGTTAAAAAAACAAGCTTGCATTTCCAGAAGAAAACTTAGTGCTTTCATCCAAAACTTCATCAGACTGAAACAGACTTATTAGTCCATTGGATAATTTTGTCACATGTTAAAAATAGCTCCAGTACAATCGGTGCTCTGATGACTTGATTTCAATTTACATTTAAAATGCAGGAAATCATTAGGTCCTGGTGACACAAATGCATTTAACAAATTCTGCCATTTAACTCCTTTAGGTATAAATGATTTCTCTATCTCTGCCTTGTAATTTTCCTTGCCAAAACTTTCAGTTTGCAGAGTCTTAATTGTGGTCATAGATGAAGAGTTTAACTTCTATGCTAAGGTAACAGTAAGCACTTTGTTGAGGGGAGGGAGGCTGCTGGCAGGAAAAACTGGGCCAATTTCCAAAAGAGCTACTGTCAGTGTAAGTCTGCCCTGATTCTGCAAGACCTGCTCTTAGTGCATGTGACTTACTTCAGTGTAAGGACAATATAAGAGCAGGCTTATTATGAGGACCAGATTCCAAAACACCTGCCCTCAGTATAAGTGGTCACCTCACTGATTGCAAATCCCTTGGAATTGGGGCCGTTGTGTTCTTCCTAGTGGTTAGTAACATACAAATCTTCTGCCCACTGTCATGACTGACTGATACCGGTCATTAGCCATATGACAATGCAAAGGTATGTGTTAGTGTGTTAGGAATCCAAAAAGCTGTAGTACATAGTTTACTTTGCTTCTTTATAGTTATTCTCGAAATGGTCTAGAAGTTAAGGTAAGATTTTGAATTGTTTTGTATGTAAGACTGCTTGTTAATCTCTGAAAATGATTATTAATAAGCAGCTATTTTACTTGCCTTTAACTTTGTATTTAGATACTTCATAAACCAGTTTCGAATCAAGAGCTGGAGTAGCAGCTACAGTAATTGTATAAGCAGTTTCTACTGTGTCATATTTTTCTTATACAAGTTTAACATATATTTCAGTTACACAGAGCACAGTTTTATATTGTCTGACTACTCATACATCATTGATTTTTAATTGCTTACATAAAGTTATTTTGTTTGATTCTAAGTTTGTTTTGGGTATTTAATAAATTTGTTTTGAATTAGTAATTGCAGTGGTGGTTGCACTGGGCAAGCTGTTTTTGTTGTGCAATACTATTATATTTTATATAGATTGTTTTTGAATCAGGAACTATAGGGAAAATTGTTGAAAATCTACAAGTTGTTTGGATTGGTTCATATTTTTCTGCATTGTAACATTGACATTTAGAGTAGTGTTTACTGGTATTCAGTTGTGTGAGTAAAATATTATTCTATTTTGTAATTATTGTCATATTTTTAATATTGTTTGAACATATATGATAGCTTTTTGAAAATGTATTTCTGATTTAGGAATTTCAGGGAAAGTTGCAGCAACTGTGCAAGTTGCTTTGGCTGCAGTATCTGATGCATTTCTAAATATTGTACTTGTGTGTAATAGAATTGATACTAACTTATTTTAAAATGATATTTTTATTTAAAATGTATTAACTTACTGAGCTGTTATAAATTGTTATAAAATGAATTAATTGAGTAATTATGCTTTACAAAAGACCTGCTAGAACATAGATGCTTGATATTGTGTGGCAGCTATTGTAATTATTTTAAAAATTTGAGCAAAATAATGCAATCTTTGTCAAAACTGTAGAAAGTTTGTGTTCAAAACCATATTTAATATAAAGAATAAAACACATGGGTTTTGCGAATGCCAATACAAGAAAGCAATAAATGCACTAAAGGATATCATAGAGTCATGAGTAGAGGAGATGAGATAGAGCAACGCAAAGTAAAAATAATAATAATAAAAGATAATAGGTTTGAAGTTCAGAGTGCAGATAAAACATGGAAAGTGAAGTTTCATTACACAGTACGGAGCATTCTATGAATGGGAAAGAGATTGTAGAAAGAATAAGATGATAATAAGATGATTTATTCCTCTTTTTAAGGAATGTTAAGAAGAAAAACAATGTTAATAAGATTAGGGACACCTTGCAACATGTATAGTCCTATGGTAAGAGTTCAAGACTTTGTCAATAAAAAAGAAAAAGACAGGGCAAGGAAATGTAGGAAAGAATCTTCCCTACTGTGCTAGGGCAGGGACAATCTGTATAGATCTTGGGTACATGTGAAGTCTAATAAGGCATGGCAGGATAAAAGACAGTAACAAATGGAGCACAATTAAGGGGAGGGAGACACCAATCACTTATAAATGGGGGAAATAAAAATACCCATTTAAACATTTCTATGTAAACAGGTGAGCCCTCATGACTGATGTATACTTGGAAGCCCTCCAAATTTCTTCCACTTGATCCTTTTATAAGTTGCCTTTCTTTTTTTTCTTCTCCCACTTTTTTCTAACCTCCTCTAATTAATTCTTATACTTATGGTACAGTATTATGTACACCCTAATATAGCTCTTTTTTAACAGCATCTTTTCTTGTAGTCTCAGTTAAGAAATCTGCCAGGGCTTGTCTTTCACTTAGTACTTCCCTATTCCCTTATGTTTGCTTATACTCTATTATAATTCTCTGATGGCGACACAATCTCTAAGATGGAGTCCAGACTTGTACTTCACCATATCCCACTCTACTAAAATTCTTTTCAGAGTAATTTGCTCCATATAATTTGCCTCCTTTGCTAATTTCATCCAATAAATTTCAGCCCCGTATTATATGATGTTATGTTGTCCTATCTCACCTTTATTCTTACTTGGATGGGTTCAGAGCTGATCCTCGGCTCTGACTCGGCTGAATACAGAGCTGGAAGTCTCAAACTTGGCTCGTGGCAGGTAGGTATCCCATGATGCAGTGGTGCAACTCTCCAGATCTCGTTTGCTGCTTTACGAGGTTGGATGTGCTCTTCTTGGCTGTGGCTAAGTTTTTTGTCTTTTTTCACTTTACTAGCTTAAACTTTTAGGATTCTTACATTAGTAATGTTTTGTGTGATTAGAAAGATTTAGCGTGTAGCTTACCTTATCTCCATTGCTGCTGTTGTGTGCTGTTCTTTGGCTATAATTTTTTTCGCAGGCCTTCTTGTATCCCGTAGTTAATTCTCGTAGTGGTGTGTTGTTTAGTCTTCTCTCACAGTTAGTTAGTTAGTTAGTTAGTTAGATGGTCATTTAGCTCGTTTACGTTAGAGAGCTAAACACCTGTTTTAGTTAGAGGGCTTGTAGTATTATTGTTAGTGTGTGTGTTCTTTCCTTGGTATCTAGGTCCATTTAAGTTAGAGGTCCTAGTGCTCGCCTTTTGTTAGAGCAAGTTAGTTTTCTAATATATCTTATACTTAGATGTGCAGTGTTTATTAGCTTAGAGTGTGTTTATATATCTAGCAGTGTTCTGAGTTAGTTGCCTTTGTAATCCTTTTGGGAACTTCTTTCTTCTATCATGTCTAAAGACTCTAGGGAGAAAGAGCATAAGCCTTCAGGCTTTAAGAAATGTCAGAAATGTACACAGAAAATGTCAATTACAGATGGACATGTCATTTGCGTATATTGTCTAGGGGCTATACATTTACAGGAGGATTGTATTTTCTGCCACCTTTAGTGCATGTGTGTTACAGGAGAGGAGAAACCAATTGATTCTTAAGGGACTCTTAAAGCCAACCTTTGAAGAAGCTGTGCAGAGTGCTTCTTCTTCATCCTCTTCTTCTTTCAAGAGGGACAAACCATCTCTTCGGCTCTGTCTAAGCCTTCAGAAAAATTGTCAAAACTTTCTAAGCCATCTACCTCCTTGGCTCCACAGGCCTCGGGACCAATGGAGGTCATCATTATTGACAAGCCTGGTTCTTTGGCCCCAAGGTCTTTGGACAAGGTCCATTGACATTCCATTGGTCTCCCCTACCTTGAGATCTCCCATTTTGGAGAGACCTCGTTCTCCTTCTCTATCCTCCAGGTTCACTAGGAGCCTATCTGATGATGACATGGAGCACAGACTCCTGAAGTTGCTGGCGCTAGCTAAATTGTTTTCGGCTCTGACCCATCAGGTCTTGGAGCTTTCCAAGACTCTTGCATCCAGTGTTGTTCTTCCTCCGAGCCAAGCTGGATCTTCGGAGCCAGAGTGCCTGGTACCACTTACTGTAGAACCATCAGTTCTGGCACCCCCTTTGTAGATTATGGAACCAACATCTGCTCCAACTCTCTCGGCACCATCTGGAGTGTCTGGGAGCTGGGGTTCACTGGCCAGCCCCAGGGGGGGACGCTCAGGCCTGATCTTCTTTAGTTCAGAGTCTATCCCTTGGTGCGTCAGCTCGGGTGAGCTCGTCATCAACATCGGCCTCGGAAACCAGTCTCTCTGGGGCCGGGGGTGTCCTTCATCTCCTCAGAGCCATGTATATCCTCAGAACCAGTGGGATCTGCTTTCAAGCTGATGAGGAGTGTGCTGTCCCCCTCTACAGCTCTACATAGGGATACCGGCATTCATTCCCCCCAATCACTGGCTACTGTCTTGGCACCATCTCATCCACAGGACAGCAGAGATCCAGAGCTTTGGGATCCCCCATTGGGTGAACCCCTCTCTTCTAAGGCTTCCCCAGAATACCCTTCTGAGGAGCGTCCTCAAAAGAGGACTTGCAAGAGGAAGCATATAGACTCCCCTAATGAGTCTGTCACTTCAGACACTGACCTTGAGGAGTCAGAAGGGTCCCCATGGTCATCCTCTGATGATATCTCATTTGCAGATATCCTGGAGATCCTAAAGCAGAGAGGCGGCTGGAAAAACATCGCCCCTTCTGATGAGGAGTCAGTGTACTTGAAGGCCTTTGAATCTCAACCTTCAGCCTCCTGGGTGTCTCCACCTTTTGATGAACTAATGGACTTGGTCAGTTGAAAGGCATATGAGTCACCTGACACTATGGAACCAGTCCCTTGGAGTGCAAACAAGTTTTTGTCAGCCTCTACTGGAAAAGATTTTCTTACAAAGGGTGTACCTGTAAATGCTATGATGGTGGCAGCAGCCACCAAAAAGGAACTTTCTGAGACATCCTCATCTGTTCATCCTCCAAACAGAGTTTCTCGAATGAAGGACAGATACGGGAAGCATGTCTTTTTGTCAGTGACTTTTACACTCCGATCACTGAACTACCTCACACACTTTACAAGGCTACAAAGAGGTCTCCTGAAAGAGCTAGGAGATACTCTACAAGGTACATTAGCTGCTGGGGTGAATGAGAAAGTCTCCTCCCAGCTATCTACCTTAAATTCTATCATCAACTCCTTCATGAGACTGATATCTTATGCAGCAGATGGAGCAAGCAGGGCAGTGGGTTCAGGAGTTTCCTTGAGGAGACACTCCTGATGCACTTGTGCAATTTTGCGGAACCCTTTAAGTCTACCTTTACTGATGCCCCCTTCGATAGTTCCTCACATTTTGGACCCAAAGTAAAAGACACACTCACCAGATGTGAGCAGGAAGGGAAAAACTCTCTCCACCGTTGGAGTACATTTTTCTGTACCTTCAAGACCCAACCCTAAAGGTCAGAAGAGTGGAAAAATGTGGTTCAAAAGCTCCCAGGGAGCTTTCCAAGATGCACGAGGTAAATTCTTCCCCAGGGGCAGAGGGAGAAGTAACAATGGTAGACATTATCCTAGAGGCAGAGGGGGTCCACAAAACCAGGGTGACCATGATTCCTTTTGCGGACGTTCCTAATAGTGCCCCTGAAAGGAGGCCTGCCTGCTCTACTCTGGAGGCAGTCAGGGGACATTTGTCTTTGTACCCAGAAGCCTGACAAAGTATCACAAGAGACAAGTGGGTACAAAGCATAATATCCAGAGGATATTTCATTCCCTTTTGCCATCCTGCCCCACAAATCAGAACAATCCCAGATGTTCCACCCAATCTAAGTGAGCAAGCAACTATAGAAATCCAAAAGTTGCTGGTCAAAAGAGTCATCCAAGAAGTCCTCGCAGACCAAACAGGATTTGGAACTTACTCAAGATTGCTTTTGGTGCCAAAAAGAACAGGGGACTGGAGACCCATATTGGATCTCAGCAAGTTAAACTAATCTGTCAAAAAGTCAAAGGTCCGAATGGTGACACTGCAGTCAATGCTTCCCTTCTTAGGGAAAGACAATTGGATGTGCTCAATAGACCTCCAAGATGCGTGCTACCACATAAAAATGGACAGAGCATCGAGGAGTCACTTACTCTTCCAGCTGGGAGCCAGTCATTATCAGTTTCGAGCTCTGCCCTTTGGTCTCACTACAGCCCCCAGAGTGTTCACCAAATGCATGGCGGTGGTAACGGCTCACTTGAGATGTCTTGGATTCCAAGTGTTTCCGTATCTGGACAACTGGCTCCTAACTGCAACCACCAAGCATATACTCCATCAAGCCATGGATGCGACTTTGGAAATCTGTGCTCAGTTAGGCATAACAATCAACTTACAAAAATCTGCCTTGTTGCCCTGTCAACATATTACCTTCATAGGCGCAAACCTAGACACTGTTTCCATGATGGTACATCTTCCAGCTGACATAATTTCAGCTCTCAGGCAGCAAATACTTCACCTTCTTCCCAAGGACAAGGTAAAGGCAAAAGTAGTTCTGAAACTCCTAGGACAATGGCTTCAATCATAACACTAGTTCCTCTCACCTGGATGCATATGAGAATCCTTCAATGGCTTCTGTTCTCCCAATGGTCATTTCAACAACTTTTGATATTTTTTATTTATTTATTTATTTAACATTTGTTGACCGGGAAAGTCCGACTAGGTTCCACAGATCCTGTTTTCAGCAGAGGCCCGGGGAGAAATGCTCCAGAATATCCCACCTGATCAGAATAATGGAGTCATGCAAAAAGGACCTATGATGGTGGATCCAGTCTAATCATGTGACTATCAGGAGACCCTTTATTCCATGACAACGCTTTCCAGATAGGGTGGGGGGATATTATCTGGGAAGGACGGTCCAAGGTATATGGCAGGAACATGAGGCCCACTTGCATATCAGTGTTCTAGAGATGAGAGCAGTGCTTCTGGCTTTGCAAGCACTCCGCTACTCTCTTCCACTGGAGATGATTGCCATACAGTCAGACAATATGTCGGTGGTTTGGTACATAAACAGACAAGGAGGAACCAAATCATACCCAATTTGTCACGAGGCTCTGAGAGATTGGCAATGGGCAATTTCTTCCCAATGCTTTCTAGTAGCAATGCACATCCCAGAGAAATCCAGAGTGATAGCCGACAAGCTCAGCAGGGCAATATTAATGCCTCATGAGTGGTCACTGTACCAGAACATAATGGAAGAGATTTTCTGGAAATGGGGTCAGCCTTGCTGCAATCTTTTCACCACTCCCATGAATGCCAAGTGCAGCAGCTACTTTGCCCTAATTCCCCCTCTGGGGGAGACACTGAGAGATGCACTTGTACATGATTGGCCCTTGGGACTTCTTTATGCCTTTCCCCCATTTCCCCTCATACTAAAAGTCATCCAGAAAGCAAAATCCTTGCAAAGCAGGATGATTCTCATTGCCCCATATTGATCTTGACAGATTCGGTTCCCCTTTCTCTGGCCTCATCTTCAGGAGAAGCCGTGGACTCTGGACCCAGTTCCAGACATGCTGACACATATGTCAGGTGCACTTCATCCTTCTCTCCACACCCTCAACTTGACAGCATGGCTGCTCCACTTCCCAATTTAGTCAGGCTTCAAAACTTCACTCCAGCAATCAAACACATACTGATGTCCTCTCTTAAGGTTTCTACTAGAAGACTATATACTAGCAAGTGGAAAAGATTTTCTCATTGGGCACAAAATAGAAACATTGACCCTTTTTCAGTGCCTATTCAATCCATTCTAGAATTCATGGTGGAATTCTTCCAGCAAGGTTCGGTTGCAGCAGCTATTAGAGTCCAGCTGGCTGCCATTTTGAATTTCCACATCGGTGACCATTCTCCTAATTTAATGCCACACAGGTTGTGTAAAGCAGTTTTAAAAGTCGCTTCCTTATTGAGACCTCCTTTTAAGGATCCACTTCCTCCTTGGGATTTAAATTTTCCCCTATCTCAACTTACATTGCCACCATTTGAGCCTTCTTCATCGTGTGACCTCAAATTTCTTTCCTGGAAGACCAGTTTTCTAGTAGCTGTAATATCTGCCAGAAGTGTCTCAGAGTTGCAAGCACTGTCTATCAGATCTCCAGATCTGATCTTTTACAAGGACAGGGTATCGTTACAAACTAATCCATCCTTTGTACCTTAGGTTTGCTCTCAATCCAATATCAATCAATCCATTGAGCTCCCGGTGTTCTTCCCCAACCATAACAACAAGGCAGAGTATAAACTCCATCAGTTGGATGTGCATAGACAGCTCAGATTCTGTTTGCATAGAACTAAAAATTTCAGGAAATCTGACCAATTATTCATCTCCTTCTCTGAGGCAAAAAAGGGTATGCCATTTTCTAAAGTCACCCTTTCTAATTGGCTCTCAAATTGTATCACCTTTATCTATACCTCCAATAATAAAGAACTGCCATTCAGAATTGGGGGTCATTCAACTATAGCATTAGCTACATCGTCTGCTTTTTCAGGCCAGAATGTCTATGGACAGTATTTGTGCTGCAGCTACGTGGGCCAATCCTCATACATTTATCACTCATTACAAAGTGGATTTGGCCTCCAGGGACAGGGCCTCTTTTTTTCCATTGTGCTCAAAGGTGTACTCTCCTGAGCCACCCAGGGAAAAGGTGCTAGGGACGCTGTCCCATCCAAGTAAGAATGAAGGTGAAATAGGACAACATAACATAAAGGAGTTATGTACTTACCATAACATTCTATGTTTGGTGTCCATCTCACCATTCATTATTACGACCCCCCCCCCCCGTCAAGGACTCCTAGAGGACCTGGTGGTGATCTTTCCTCTTTACATGAGCTCCTTTACTAAGTTTGTTTCTCCTTGATGTGGGGTCCTATATATATTTATATTACTCATTAGTAAGTTAGCAGCAAACAAGATCTGGAGAGTTGCCCCACTGCATCATGGGATACCTACCTGCCACGGGCCAAGTTTGAGACTTCCAGCTGTGTATTCAGCTGAACCCATCCAAGTAAGAATGAATGGTGAGATGGACAACAAACATGGAACGTTATGGTGAGTACATAACTTCTTTTTTTCTAAACTCTTATTTGAAGGCATCTTTATTTACAAAATCTTTCTCTATTCCCTTGTTGACTTAGTTCTTGGAATACTTTCTCTTATTTTATGAATATAAGCTGCATGGTTGACTATGCTCCTTAAGTATATTTACCCAAAATCATTTCTCTTTTTCTCAACTCCTTGAGTTATGCAAATAAGTCTTAATTGTGTAGCTTTAAAGTGTTCCTTTGAATCACATAACCCTAAACCATATTGAGATATGGGAAGAATCAACTTATCCAGCTTAACTCTTGCCCTCTTTCCCTTCCAAACTCCTACAACTCTTTGCCATGCACAGCATCGCCTCTGGTTGATAAAAAAAATATGCCTGACCTGTACATAAGACTTAAGGAACTCAAACATTTTCACTGTTTGAGTCTTAACTATCCATATCTATAATGAAGAGCTTCCATTTTCTTCATTTTTGTATCCTCTTCTTTTGATCACTTTTCATATATCCTTGCTGCCATAGCAAAGCCATTTTTAATCCATTCAACAAAATACTTCATCTTATGTCCCCAAAAACATGAGTATGGCTAAACCAATGGATGTACGAGTCCATAGTTCACTGCAATAGCCTTTGTTTTATCTTTATTTATTTTATACCTTGCATTGACATTGAAAATCATCTCAAAGTGTATTACAAAACCAATAAAACAAAGAAAAAACAAGACGAACTGGAGCAACATAAAAAATAAAATAATTTAATGTATGTAAGCGCTTTTGGAAATAGACAATGCTTTTCCTTCATCAGACAAACAAAAAACATGTCAAAGTACTTTTATACCAGTAATCTACGTATCAATTAAACAATTAGTGCAAGACGTGTTCCACTTTAAAGTGAAAGAATAAGTTAATAGGACTATTCCAAAAGTTAAAAACACTGTTAACACTAAATTGAAAATAACTTGCAACAAAACCCTAGTCCTAAAAATTCTTGGTTACTCAATAAATCTTTCAGAAGAACCTAAATGGGTACTTCGCTACAATAAGCTATACAATATAAAAACCCTACTGCGTAAGATAATATAATATATATATATATATATATATATATATATATATATATATATATATATATATATATATATATAAATAAAACACAAGCTACCTAGCCAATCCAGTAAAAATGTCTGGAAACAATACCAATGTAATGTTCATCTTTTTAAGGCTAGAAGCTTAAGGAAGCATTTGATTGAAACTGTTTCATTAAGACCTGGGGGCAAGTAGGCTGCAGTGGTGATTTGCCACCGCAATTCCTCAATTTCAAGTTGGATTTGCCATGGTTGATTAATTGATACATAGATTATTTGGTATAAAAGTACTTTGACATGTTTTTTGTTTGTCTGATGAAGGAAAAGCATTGTCTGTTTCCGAAAGCGCTTACATACATTAAATTATTTTATTTTTTACGTTGCTCCAGTTCGCCTTGGTTTTTCTTTGTTTTACTAGTTTGTTAAGGTTTGCATTTTGTATTTTGTTTTGTTATTATGGTGAACCAAGGTGGAGCGGTTTCACAAGGCTCTCTTTTTTCGCAAGAAGAGCCTGTTTCTAATGCTTTAAGAAATTCCAGTTCTGGGTCCGAAGAGGTGAATGCCGTCGGGAACCTTACAGCCCTTTTACAAGTCCTTATGGGCCGAGTGGAAAACCTCTCGCAACAAGTGGAGAGTTTAGTATGTACTGCCAAACCAAGAAGTGCTAATATCGAGCCGGCATGTCATATGCAGAATTCTAATTTGCAACATTCACCAACTCAGTCTAACGCTCTGCCGGCTAGTGACAGCAATTTTCCACCACCTCCTATCCAACTAAGGAACAGTGTACTACCCGAAGTAGGTAGAACTGAAGCAGGCAGGGGCGAGCAGGTATTGACAGCAATGGTGGATGCTAATCAGCTGGCTGCTGGTAACACGCAGGGGATTGCTAACGACCTGTTTCTGTCTCTTGGGAACTTTCTAGGTAATGAAAACTTTTTTAGTGATACTCGTGTTCCCATTTCAGGTTCCCCAGAGCCAGCAGTACCGAATAACCTTTCAGTTGACATTAATGTGTTCGACCACAAACTGTTTCACTGTAGGAAACTACAGCTTGAAATTTCTTATTTGGAGGAGTGTTTAAAAAAAGAAATAATTCCTAAGGGTCTCAAGCAGTGGAGGTATCCGGTTGAGTTAATCAACCAGTCTGAATTCCATCATGAACTTTTGGATCTATTCAATAAACAAGGGTATGAATTTATTAAAGTTTTAATTAATTATTATAAATCACAAGTTGTTCTGCTTAAAAGTGAACTTGAAAATCTAGAATATGCAATTAAGTCTAGTACTGACTTTCCTCGTTACAAATATGAATACACGAGGATTTTTAACAGCATTGAGGCCACTATGACTAAACTAGCTAACGGTAAGAAGAGAAAAATAGCAAGGGACGTTCAGCAATATGCTACTAGAACTGCATATCCCCCTCCACCACCTGTTTTTAATTCCAGCAATTCTCAAGCTTTTCCTAATGGACATAGGAATACTAATGAAGGAGGGGATGTTAACGATCCCGTTGTAGAAACAAATACTTTACCAAGGCAATATACTATGCCAAGAAGAAGCGAAAGGATTAGAAACACTGGCAACAGCTCCTCTTCTTCTAATAATCAGACTGTTGTTAACAACAACAATAACCACAACAATAATCAACCTACAACAAGTTCTCAACAGGTTTTTCCAGTGCACCAGTCCAAACAATCGAACAACTCGAGGACGCCCAAGTACCAAGGGTGCACGCGAAACCGAAGGTACCAGCGCAAGAGATAGTGGGAACTGAAGTACTAAACCCACATATCCTTTCTAACTCTCGGGGGGATTTTCATATTTACAACTATTCTGATTTAACTTTCCCTCAGGAGATTATTGACTTTTTTGCATTGGGTCTAACATTCGTTCCAGACTCAGGAATGAACTTGGTCAATACGATAGTTGATCTTAAATTATTTGTTCGCAAGATCAACCTTAATGCCATTATGGGCACTAGTTCTTCTTTCACTAATTCACTTAGAGTCTCTAGTTTGTTTAATCCACCCCTTCACCCTAATTTTCTTGCCTTCGAAAAAATGTGTGAAATTGACTTTAGGTCTTTTGCCAACACGGGACCAAGAACTAGGAAAGGTCGCCCCAATATTAGTGAAAAGGAACGCGATTTTATTAAACTTTTGAAGGATTGTAAGATTAGGGTGATGAAGATAGACTAGGGGGGTGGTTTGGTTTGTATGGATCATAACACATACATTTCTAGTATGATGGAACATCTGGATAACACAACATACCAATTAGTATGCTTAAATTAAGTTAACATGGCTTACAGAAAAATTAGGCACACGACTGAAGAATTGTTTATTGAAAAAGCCATTGATTTAGATCTTTATAACTTTTTAACAATGCCAGCTCCTAAGATGGCATCACTATTTGGTATACCCAAGATCCACAAGAGGATTGTCGACCCACCTTTTAGATCTATTGTTGATGGATGTGGATCTATCACGTACGGATGTGCCAAATATGTTGACAGCATTCTTACACCCTTAGTTGAGCAAGAGCACCAAATATGTAGAGACTCGTGGAGTTTTCTGACTGAGCTCAGTAACATCCCTTTTCACCCTGGTTATCAACTATTGACAGTTGATGTACAGGACTTGTACACAGTGATTCCCCAAACTCTGGGGTTAGAGTGGATTAGGGACTTTTTGCAACTAAGAAAAGTCAATAACAACACTATTTATGTAGTAGAAACCCTCCTAGAGTTAGTACTTGTTAACAACTTTATGTGGTTTGAAGGAAAAATTTTCCTTCAAAAGTCTGGGGTTGCCATGGGGTCTCCCTGTGTTGGCAGTTTTGCCAACTGCATCATGGCACACTGGGAGACAAACCTACTCTTTAAGAACCCTATTTTTAAGAACAATGTCGCTTGGTACATTCATTACCAAGATGACATGTTCATGCTATGGAAAGGCCCCACTGAAGTAGTGCAAGAATTTATCAACATAATAACTTCCTTAACCAACTTTTTGGAGTTTACTTTTAACCTGCAAAATGACACTATTAACTTTCTTGACATCCTTATTCATAAAGATCTTGATAAGCCTACATATTCTAACTCATTCCTCCATTTTTCTAGCTGCCATCCCTACCACCAGAAAAGAGCGGTGGTTAAGGGTCAGATGGTGAGGGCAGCTAGAATGATTTCGGACGAGTCGGATTTTATGGAGGAATGTGGTTTGTTGGAGAAAATGTTTCTTAACAGAGGCTACCCTTTAAGGTTAGTTTCTAGTATTTCTACTGAAGTTATTACTAAAAGGCATTGTGGACATTTTAGGCCCTTACTACATACTGACTTTTTGGTTGAACAAGAACCTATCAGGGTCCAGGGTCCAGGGTCCCTCGATTAACGAAACCCACTGTTACACAACTAGTTTTTTATGTACTTATAACTTTGATCACTCATTCATTAGGGAGACCCTTAATAAGAATTGGGCAGTCGTCACCGAGGATAGTATTTTGAATAAGATGTTCGGCAACAAACCAAAAATCACTTACAGACGAGGATGCAACCTGAAAACACTTTTAGAATACTCCACTAAATCTCTAGCTAATAAGAACAAGGGCATGTTTAAATGTGGAGCTTGTCACCAATGTAGGCACATAAACACTGCTTACCAATTTAAAATTAGGGATACTTTTTATAAAGTTCAAGGTAAATATTCATGTGACACCAAAGGAGTGGTTTATTCCACCTGTTGTCAAAATTGCAAAGCTTTCTATATTGGAAAGACCGAAAAGAAGCTTAAGCAACGAATATACAAACATCAGTATGCCACTGGTAGAGGGGATAAGACCAATGCGTTAGCTAGGCACATTAATGAATTTCCTAATCACAGTTTCAAGTTCACTATATTAAAGCAGATGGGGGCTGATGAGAGAGGAGGCCCATGGCAAATCCAACTTGAAATTGAGGAATTGCAGTGGCAAATCACCACTGCAGCCTACTTGCCCGCAGGTCTTAATGAAACAGTTTCAATCAAATGCTTCCTTAAGCTTCTAGCCTTAAAAAGATGAACATTACATTGGTATTGTTTCCAGACATTTTTACTGGATTGGCTAGGTAGCCTGTATTGTATATATATATATATATATATATATATATATATATATATATATATATATATATATATATATTGATTAATTGATACGTAGATTACTGGTATAAAAGTACTTTGACATGTTTTTTGTTTGTCTGATGAAGGAAAAGCATTGTCTGTTTCCAAAAGCGCTTACATACATTAAATTATTTTATTTTTTACGTTGCTCCAGTTCGTCTTGGTTTTTCTTTATTTTACTAGTTTGTTAAGGTTTGCATTTTGTATTTTGTATTACAAAACCAAAATATCCTTTTCTGAATATATCAAGGTTAAAATTAACATTTGCAAATTAATCTAACTTTTTTTGGTTGCCATTCCAATTATAGTCTTGAATTTGTAACTCTCATACTTTCTTTGCTAATTGCTCTATGAATGAAACAAAAGGTTAAAAGGACAGCTCTTCTTGGTTCCTTTGTTCAAGAGGAACCCTGACACTTTAATTCTTTTCTCAGATACTTCATATCTCCTCCTTATTAACCCAATTATTGTATTAGGGTTTGAAAATGTTAAACATTGCCCTACTCATAAAATTCTAACTGATCAAATGCTTTATCTGTATCAAGGTAATGTAGGCACAAACAATTTATAATTATGTTTTAAAATTGAAATGAGTGTATATGAAACTGGATCTGAAGGATCTTTAAAATCTTTTGGTGATATAGCTACTACAGCTTTCATCCATGACGCTGATACTAACCCCTTTGTAATAAAATTAAAAAAAGCCTTCCAGATCTTTAATAAGAACATTTTTTATTTACAGATACTTCCATCCATTTGGTGCCCTTATAAATATTACTGATATAAAGCTGGGGTTATGTTTTACGCTCTTTCCATGAGTCAGCAATGTGTGTGACAATATTTTTGAAATACTTTTTGCAGACCCACAGCTCACTTGTGTAATCTATATGCAACCCGATTGATGTTTTACTGTTCTTTTACTTCTTTACTAATTTAACCTTGTTGCTAGAATTCCTGATACCTCAACTCACAAAACCTGTTTCTGGTTTGAGTCCAAGGTACTTCTGATTATTTTATTGCTCTTCTGGGCTTCTTTACATCACTCAGGTGTTTTCTTTGAAACAATGGGAAAGCTTTCACTAATATTTTTATCTATGGACTTTTCTACTACCATAAGTATTAGAAGCACAGTCCCCTTCAGCTTGCTAGCTCATTCTTTGTTGGCTAAACTTTATTTCTTCTTTAGACTGTTCTGCATCCAAAAATGTTTTGATTACCAGGGGGAAAAAAATCTGAAGACTGCTGGATAAAGCAACTTCAATCTCACACCTACCTCCCGACATCCCTTGATTAGTGGGATAAACTGTCACATTACATGTCACATAAGTTTGTTCCCTTTTCAGCAGCATCTTTTGTTGTAGCTTGCTATACAATCTTCTCAGTTTTTAATACTTTTCCCTTTTGCCACAGTTTTGAAAAGAGCAATTCTTTCTGCTGGTATGATTGCATCTTCACTAATATATGTTTGGGCTGTTTTCTAATGGCCAGATTTAGATCATATACCTGATGTGCCCTTTCAATTAACAAATCCTGTTGTGGAACACCAGTCCAGTTGTTTATTTGTATTTTCCAAAAAAAAAACTAATGCAATCTTTCATTTCCAGTTTCTCTGGTGTAGCAGGAAATCTCGGGTTTTCTCTCCATGATCTTACACTACTGTGTTTTTTTTTTTGCCACAGCTCTTGAAAAGCTTCATATTCTGCCAGTCTTTCCATCGGTCTCTGATTTCTGCAGTTTTATCAATTTGTCTGAATAACTACTGAAAACTTTTCCCCCAGCTTGACTTTATAGATTCATCCAGTATCTTATTTTAAATATCTGTGAGTACATATTATTTATTTTCCTCTAAATTACTGGGATCCTACATCTGTACAAAAACTTTTTAAATTGAACTTCAACTTGAACTGCTTTTTGACAAACAGCTTAAGGTTCTTCCCTGCTAGATCTTTTTCTTTTCTAAGTGATTTTTTTATTTTCTTCAAAAATTTTCATTGCTGGCATCCAAGCATTATAATTACTATCAAGTAACTTGAATTTCACCCAAACTAATAACCATGACAGGCTTTTTTTAACAGTTTTAAAGTTTCACACTTGGAAAGCTCTAGTCAATTGGTTGCACCACCTGCAGCCATCTTAGAAGTCATTTGTGTTTAGCCTTTTGAGCATTGAAATCCCCTACCTTTTTCAAATTCCTCCAACATCTCCAAACCAAAGGTCTGTCATCATCATCATCAGCCCCCTTCTTCCGTTTTTACTGCATGGGGTTGGGGTATCATGTTAACTGTCTCCAACTCTCTTGATTCAGTGCCACACTCCTGCCTTCTTCAACACTCATGTCTGACTGCCGCAGATCTTCATTCACACAATCCATCCACCTCTGGTGGATGTCCTCACTTCCTCTTACCTTCTTCCTGTCTGTCCCAAATCTTCCTCACTGGATTGTCTTCTGGTTTTCTGCATATATCCAAACCACCGTAATCTGTTCTCTTTGATCTTTTCTTCAGTTGGAGCTACTATGACTTCTGCTCTTATGTCCTCATTTCTTCATCTGCCACACAGTGTGCATCCTACCACCCTTCTCAAGCACTTCATTTCCATCACCTCTAGCTTCTTCAACTGTTTTGCCTTTACTGCCTGGGTTTTTGTACCATACAGTAGTACTGGTCACACCGCTGTCTTGTACACCTTACTTTTCAGCTTCTTTGGCATTCGTCTGTCATAGACTACACATGACACTCTATGCCTGTTGGCTGCAGCCCCTCTGATTCTAGCTTTGACCTCTTTATCCGCACTTCCCTTCTCCTCAACCACCCATCCCAGATACCTGAAGCTGTTTACCTGTTCCACTATCTTTCATTCTATCTCTGTTTTCAGCTTCTTCTGATTTCACCAGTTTACTGCCATTACCACTGTCTTATCTGTGCTTAGTCTAATACCATGTGCCTTTAGTTTTGCATTCCATTCTCCTATCCTTTGCTGAAGTTCTAGCTCAGAGTCTGCCTGTAATGCCACATCATCTACATACAGCAACTTTGTAGATCTGTCTGCTCTGTCCTGTTTGCTAATGTAGTCCATCACCAGTATGAACAGCAATGGGCTCAAAGCTGAACCCTGGTGTACACCCACTCCCTCTGTGAGGCCGACCACTGTTTGTACTTGAGTCATTGCATCCTTGTACATAGCCTGCACTAATTCTACCAATGTTTCTGAGACTTCAAACCACCACAGAGCTGCTCAGATCAGCTTTCTTGGGACCTTGCCATATGCTTTCTCCAAGTCTAGGAATGCCTGGTTGGACTCTCTCCTCATCTCTAGTTTCTTCTCAAGTATCTGTCTTACTGCAAACATTGGGTCAATTGTGCTGCATCCTGATCTGAATCTGAACTGCTCATCTCCCATCTTACAGTCTACTATGCCTCATATATTTTTATCAATCACCGTCTCCAGAACTTTCATGCAGTGCTGTAGGAGTTTGATGCCTCTGTACTGCCCACAGTTGTGGATATCCCCTTTGTTATTGTAAAACTGGCATGAGTTTGCTTATTTTCCAGTCATCTGGGATACGCCTTTCTCTCCACTCTGTTATTAGTGCCCTCAGGAGCCATTTCTCCCCTAGCTCCCCCAGCATCTTTATCATATCTGCTGTGACCACATCTGAGTCTGCTCTTTTCCCTGACTTCATTTTTCTTAGTGCTGTTCTTCTTCTAGGGTGGGCTCCTCTTCTTCTCTCATTGTAGGCTGTTTCTGGGGCAGTACAGCTTCTGTGGGGTTTACTTCTTCCATCTGCCTTTGATGTCATGTGGACTGGTAAGCAGGTTTTTGCTGGCATCCCTTATGAATGATGTCTGACTATATTTCTTTATCTTTCTGTCTTTGCCTTGCAACCTGATATAGTTTCTTTGTGCCACTTACTGAGTCACTTTCCAGAAGTTGGTAGAGTGTTTCCGATTCCTATTCTTTGCTATTGCAACTTCTTTCTCAGCTTCTTTGTTAGCCAACCAGTAGTCCTTCCCAGCCTGGTCAGTCTTTTCTGCCTCCCACTTCTCCCTGTACTCCTTCTTTCTTTTGATGACTTCCTGGACTTCTGCATTCCAGCACCAGCTTTCCTTATGTACCTTATTTCCATACCTGGCTCGGCCACATATTTTTTCTGTAGCCCTAACACGTGCTGTTTTTAGGCACTGCCATTCTTGTTCAACTCCACCTATTTCTTCCTCTTCTTGGAGTGCTAGTGCCCTGAATAATTCCTTGAACTGTTGTACTTTCTCTCCAGTCAACTTCCAGGTCTTCAGCATGTTCTCTGTTGATCTTAGAGCTTTCTCTGACCACTAAAACACTAAACACTAACACTAAAACTCCACTGACTGGCAGCACTTGTTGCCATGACAGATTTATAACCTAGCATGTTTCCTGCTTTTAGAATAAACTTTCTTTGTATATCAGACTAAGTGGTATCCTATCTACTTTCAAAGCTAGACTTAATGTTTGTATGGAAGACCAAACATTTATGCCTCTGATATGTTTAAATCTTACAAGCACTGAATAATGTACTTTTAATACCAGTGGATGTTACAGCTAATCATCTTGATGGCAATAGGTTTATTACAAACTTATTAACTTAAACAATCTGCCATTAAAGGTGTTTTTTTCCTGAACTAAAATCATTCTAAACATTTCCAGGATAAAGAGGAATAGGCAAATTCTGGAAACTTAAAATTTCTCTCATTTTATATGATTAAAAATTTAATTTCATTTTTGGGAAATGTTTTTAATGACAGGAATGCAAAGCTTTATCTGCTATTGCTACTTTTTATCTCCAGTGTAAGCCAGCATTCTGCACTGACAAATGCTTGTTTAAATTGTTAATTCATGTGACATAGTAGCACACTAGATTAGGTTTGCTACCTTTTTAGATTCCCAGACTAGAACATTTCTTTCTGAAATATGAATTTTGTAGGACACTCCAGACTGCTTCCAATGAAGAGTGCTTTTTTATTTTCTTTCTACAAGATCTATTTATTCTTATTGTAATTAGCATCTTTTGTAGCCATTATATATGGCAAAGTTGTTGCAAGATTAAAGCAGCAAGCCAAAAAAAAAAATAATAATTTCTATGGGAAAAAGACAATGGATATAGAAGAAACTGACCAGCTGGAACATGTCACCATAAATAGGTCCCTACCACTACCACCAGTCACTGATAGTACAAGGAAATAACATTAAATACTCAACCATGAGATCATAAAAAGGAGCATTTGTAATTAATATGGGTTCCTCTGTGATATTTGCATATCATTAAAGGTGCTTAAATTACAGTAGGTGTCAGCATCTAAAAAGATAAGCGACATATTTTATTTTCAACAAACAAGTGTTTTCACAGGTACAGTGGAGTTTGATCTCATTATTATGAAACTGAGCTGAACAGTGTTAGCACTTATCTTAATAGGTTCATAGGTGAATACTAGGCTAATTGCCCTGAAGGGCCATTTTATAAGCCTAGCCAGTAGCTTGACAGAAGCAAACCCTGTACCTTGTATCTATGATGAGTTAAAGACCATAACCATTATGTCAAACCCACCCTCCCATAATTTACAGAGAGAACAGTCACTTGCCTTCTTGACTATCCAGCTGAGGTAATTGTCAAAATGGATGTAAGACACAACTCCTTACTTATGTGCACAAAGAATGTGATAAAAATAACTGAAAAAAATGCTGTGGTTGCAAGTCACAAATCAGCACTATTTCTTCTGCCTTATTTATACGTTTTAAAACCTCACTAATGAACCTCTGTGGAGACAGGTCTGATTAGGTTTGTATTTTTGAAGAAGCATATTATTATTATTTCTGTCATGGCTAAGTGCAACATCCATTCTATCATCATTATAAACTCACATACTGAGGATTTATTTACATTTTTTAACACAACACATCCATTGATACCTAGAATATATGGTCTGCCTAAGATACATAAGACTAGGAACACTCCACCCATGAGACTCATTGTCTCTGGTGCAGGCTGCTGCACGGAGCCTCTGTCTATCTTCCTAGCAAACAACTTACATGCACTGTTAGATACGTGCAACACTATTTTAAAAGACACAAAAACATTTTTAGAGAAACTGTATACTGTCGTAATTACTCTGGGCAGTGATTTTGCTTTTGTTACTCTAGACATTGAGTCTCTCTTTACTAGCATCCCTAATGACTGGGGTATAGAAATGATCAGAGAATTTTTGACGACGAACAAATGTTTTTCTAACAATAAGGTTAAGTTGATATGTGCTCTTTTGGAATTCATTCTAGAAAACAATGTTTGTACTTTTAACAAGAATTTTTATCTTCAGGAAGTTGGCGTAGCTATGGGCACTGCTTTTGCCAACAGCTACGCCAACTTAACTCTGGCACACTGGGAATCTGTCCACATCCTGTCTGAAACAAATATTTATTGTGACAGGATTATATGGTATGTTTGTTTTGTGGACGATATTTTTCTGTTATGGAAGGGTGATCAACAGGAATTAGCCGATTTTATTGCTTATATGCACAATACAACCAACTTTTTGAAATTTACATTCAAATATTCTCTGAATGAGATTGAATTTTTAGATGTGCTGCTGACCAAATCTTACTTAAATCAAGTGTCTAGCAGCATCTACAAGAAACCCACAAGGAAGAATGCACTCCTACAAAGAAGAAGTATGGATCCAAGACATATTCCTAGAAACACACTGAAAGGTCAGATCTATAGAGTGCTACGGTTACACAGCAATGATATAGATGTGGAGAAAGCTCTCTCTGAACTTAAATTTTAATTTTTAGAGAGAGGTTATGAAGCTAGGGGAATAGATGTTGCTATGGATGAAGCATGGGCAGAAAGGAAAAAATAGGTGTAAGCCATATTTTGGTAAAAGAACAGAATTGGCACTTTCTATTGAATCACATACACCCTGTAATGATATTTTCAGGGTGCTTTTTCAGAACCTGAGTGACATTAATGAATATAGTAATGGCATTAAGAAAAACTGGAATATTTTGCTCCAGAACTACTGAACAAGATAGGCTATACACCATTGTTTTCTTTCAGGAACAACAAATCTCTTAAACAACATCTATATGACAGAACTAGTTCTGAGAACAGACCGACTGCTGTTAGAATGGGCACTTTTCCCTGCAGGAACTGCTCGGCGTGTAAATACATTTATACTAATTCTTTTTATACACACCATATGTGCAAGTTCACTATCAAGATGAACTTCTATGCAGATTGGAAAACTGCTAATATAGTATACTTTTCGTTTTGCCAGAAGTGCCATGCATACTACGTGGGCAAAACCAGTAGATTATTTAAAGACAGAATACTTGATCACATCAGGGACATCAATCATCAAAAGGACAGCAACGCCCTATCAACTCATATAATGAATACTGATCAGACACACACTTTCAGATTTTTAGTATTACATGTAATAGAAGTAAATATAAGAGGGGGAAATTTAGAAAACCGTACTGAGTCAGCTGAACAAAAGTGGATCCTTTTACTTAATGCAGAGAAGCCCCGAGGTCTCAATGGTATGTCCTCTTTGAAACCCTTCTTAAAGGCACATACATTGAAACATAAATAGCTCTATTTTTAACACATGCATTGCTATGTCCAAATATTTATATATTTTTGGGTTTCTATTTACATACGTTTTTATGTATATTTCTGTATTGCTTATTTGTACGCACTTATTGGTTTAATGCTTTTGACATTTAGAGATGTTTTTATTGCCCTTTTAAATTTTTAATTTTAAATCATTAATTAATTGATTTATTAACTGACAACTTATATAACATTATTTTTAACTGTTTTTGATTTGTCTGATGAAGCAACTTGTATGTCGTGAAAGCGCTTACATTTTAATTTTATTTATTTGATTAAATTGTAAGTTCTGTGCAGTTTTTATTCATTTTTAGTGATAGTGAAAGTGTGCTTGAAAGATATTCCATAAATGGAAAATGCCACTATTAAGTGAATATAGTTTTTTGGAGATGCAATGAACTAACTAAGAACAGTGCATTGTGCATCTGTTGTGGTAAAGCACACAGTTAAGAATCATACTGCTTATATTTATTCTATTGCATACCATCTGTAAAGCAAACTGTCATGTAGTGAATAGTAATATGTGAAATATATTTATTAAAATGATTTATTTTATGTGTTTTACCTTTACCAACTGAATGGAAACAAGAATGCAGAAAAAATGGACAATGTTTGAGGAAGAGAAGAAATCCTTTAATGGAAGTTTGCCTCTTTTGGCGTTTGGCTTCAGCTGTCTGTAAGAACTGCCCTAAAATAACCTACTCTTCTTCTGCTATCAGTTGCTGATGCAGTCTGAATCCCCATGCTGCTTCCCAGTTTGGAGGTAAAGATTGTGTCATTATCGAAGAGTTTTCCTCATCATTCACAGTTTGTAACTTCATTTCAGAGGCTTTTGTTATACACAAGATGATTTCTAAAGCCGTAACAGAAAAAACTTTTGTTGACATTAACATTTACCCATTTTTTTGACTGCTGAACTGAAGATGGTCAGACTTGCTTGAAGACTTTGGAGGTGACTGTGTTTTCTTAATGTAATGTTTCAAACACTGCTTCTGTATACTTTGGCATTTGTGGAACTTGGGAATATGTTCAGCATCTGCTAACAATGACCTGCCTCACTTCATCACTGACTTAAAGGAGCACACAACAGATGTAGGTAGCAGTCCATGTGTTATTGAATTCAGGAAGGTATTGTCATACTACTCAGTCTCATTACAGAGCAGCACTTGTTTCAGAGAGCTGTGACTTTCTCACTTCCTGTATTTATATACCTCACTTTAAGTCCTGTGCCTTTTTACTCCTACCTCACCAATATTAGTTATCTTGCCTACAACTATTACATTCTCTCTTTCTCTCTCTCTTACACACAGACATACTTCCAGGAAGGGTAATAATAAAACTTTTTAGTGGCCCTTCTCATTCCTGGTGACATGCTGCTGCCTGACAGAAGACCCATCTGGCACACCCAAGATGAAAGTAGTATTAACTTATGGTAGTGACAGTTAAGAATCTCTCTTCAAAATTCAGATACTAACAGTAATAATTCACCAGATTGTCTAAATACACATATAAATGAATGAACACCAGTCACAAGCTTTTGAAATTAAACAATGGAACTCTTTACTTAAAGAAGTTAGACTTTACACTTTAAAAGTTAAATGTATACAGAGAAGTATGTTTTTGCACAGGGAAATATGAAATAAAATGGATGAGACCACTGCTGAGAGTGATGTTATCTGGTAAGGGCTGATATAAGACAGAAAAGTGAGGTTGCCCAGGTAAACAAGGGAGTTTGGTGCTTTGATTTTTTTCCTAGTTAGAAACACTGTGAGCTTTGTAGGTGGGCAAGATGTTTTTTCAGGTCCACTCTAGATTAGAGGGGGATTATGACACCCTAACTATAACCAATAAGTTATAATCAAAGGATACTTCATTGCTAATGAATACACCAAGATCTCTAATATCTTAAGTGGGGTTCCATTTTTGTGGTAATCAGTACGATAAACTTGTTTTCCAAAGGCAGCTACACCATAGTGTTTGCATTAAACTTAAGGCCATGGTTGGTACTCCAAGGGTTATGGCAAGCTGTTTTTAGAGGACATAACTGTCTGTGGCAAAATTATTAATAGCATCTTATTTACAGTCCTCAATAAACTTGGATAACCATGAACCTGTAACATCTACTTTCACATTGGAAAGTTATAAGCCAAAGAGTAGGGCATCCAGGACAGTGTGAAGTGCCCTTTAGTTGGGAAGATACCACCAGGTTTTGCTGTATGCAATTGATCAAGGACCCACATTGCAACTCAGTAGGTGATGCTGGGATTTGTTTAGCCTAATGAGTTTATGAAGTAATGTCAGCATGAAGAGTTGTATCAAAGGCTTTGTGATGTCAGCTAGACAATATAGACATGATGGCACTTGTCAATGGCATCCATTACATTTTCAAAGAAATCAAGCAGTTTAAACTGATAGGCTCTGCCATTCACAAAACTGAATTAATTAGGTTTGAGAGTTTGTAGGTTACAAGTTTCATTGATGAGGTTAACTCTGATAAACTCCATGATTTTACAGATAATGCTGTTGAGGCTAGTAGGATGCTAAGTGCCAGGGTTTGTGGTGTAGCTGCCCTTATGGAATAACAACATGATGATCATTCTTCAATGATCAGGTGCATTGCCCGTTGAAAAGACCAAGTCTGAAAAAGGTCTAGAAATGGATCATTGCTATTATTTGTATTCACGTGGAGACTGCCTGGGTCCTTATCTAGCTACATGAAGTTGTTATTCACTCTGGATAAAGCTACTAGCGTCTGATACATAGTGATTTTGGAGGAACCAGAGTTAGTATTTCAAGTGATGGAACATGGGGGTGAGTTGAAGGGGTCAAATTGTAACTGAATTTGGCTCTGGATCAGAATGGTCAGTGCTGGGTGTTGTTCATAATACTCCTAATTAATTCAGTCCTGGGTCCTCTCCTGTTTGGTATCTACTTCTCTGAAGTACAGGCTGACACAGAAGGTCTTTGGCTAATGAAGTTTGCAGATGACTGCAAACTAGGAGCCATAATCAAAACTCCTAACGATGTGGACATCCTACAAAAGGGCCTCACAGAGGCAGATGCCTGGTGTCAAAGCCATGGTCTCAAGCTCAATGCCAAAAAGTGCATTGTCATCCCTTTTGGTAAAAACTCTGTACCCATGTGTGATAACTGTGCCCTGGCCCAGCAATCAAGGAGCCTCAATCCTCACCACTAACACCAGAGAGGGTGTCTCATATATGAGGAAAGGATAACAAATACACACAGTAAAGTGCAATTTCCCTTAAGAGCACACAGAGATCACAGTCAGTCCGGGGCTGGTCGCTGCCTTGCTCCCCAGGTCCCCAATAAGACTCCCCACTGGCACAGCTATAGGGTCCAGATCTCAGCCTAGCTGGGCAAGCTAAAATCTCCAGCACCCTCTCTGTCCAACCAGTGCTTCGTGTCTCTGCCCAAGTAGCTGACACACACACACACTTTGAAATAAGTTTATACAACCACACAGACACTCCTGGGGAAGGCTGGCACAGGTTCTCCAGCTGTGTCCCTTTTACCCAGACTATATGGTAGTAATTACTGCCACCACCCAGCTAATACATATCAGCTACTCAAAGGCCCTTAAAAGGGTGTCCAATTATTGCTGTGCAATATTATTATCCAATTGGTAGTATAGCCCATGGCTAAAGCTAAAGGAGTGGCGTTGTGCAGTTTTACCAAAGGCATACAAATACACTAAAGAGCTTAAATTATCTCTACACAAAACCAGCCACAGTTAAAAGGTTTTAAACTATTTAACAATAAATAATTAAAACCACAAGACAATACTTTCTACTACACAGAGCTAGTCAAGAGTTCAGACATCACACAGAAATGCTTAAAATAAATCAGTAGTACAGTTTTGACATCACAGAAAACACTTAGTCTACACTTTATAGTTCCTAGCTAATCTAAAAGAAAACACAAGTCTAAGATAACTTACATAAGACAACAGGCAGAGTGCTGATGAATTGGATATCAAGACAAAAATGCTTAATAATCTCTGGTTCTCACTGTTTAAATTGAAGCTGCAGTTCTGATAAAACATTACATCATTTCACACTTTCCTGGTGTTCCCAGGCTGACAGAAACTGCATTTACATTCTTTTACACTTAGAGCAATAAAGGACATTCCACATGTAAATTCTGGTCATTAACATTAGCCTTAAAACAATAGGCAGGAAGCCTGCATCTAGCCTGTCTGGAACCGAATTGTAAACATCCAAGGCACTCATGAAATTATTTTAATTTCAAAGGACCAACAAGAAATGCTTGACTTAGCTTTCTTTACAGCAGATGGCAATGTTGCCACATTGTTTTAAGTTCAACATTTATATTTACAAATGATAGAATTATCTGCACAATTCTATCTGGTTAGGCTGGCAGCCTTCACCCTCCTCTACCAGTCTTCACACCCCCCCCCCCGGAGAACTCAAGCTAGTTTTTCAAGTGACCCTTGAGAAATGCCGCTTGAGAGAGTTAGGTCTATCTGAGTATACCTATCCCATTCCCTGTCTTGACAGCCCATCTGCATTGGCATTGCTACTCCCATTACAGTACTGCACTGACATATCATATGCTTACAACCCCAGACTCCATCTTAGCAGCTTGGCATTTTGCTGGCTGGCTCTGTTTAACCATGTTAGGGGGTTGTGATCTGTCATAACAGTGAATTTCCTTCCATACAGATAAGGCTGGAATTTTCTGCAGTGCCCACACTATGGCTAGATATTCCTTTTCTACAGCTGCATAATATTTCTCCCTGGGTTGGAGCCTATGACTGAGATAAACCATTGGGTGCTCTTTCCCCTCTGAAGAAATCTGGCTAAGTACAGCCCCCACCCCATGGTTTGAAGCATCCACCTGCACAACAAGTTATTTGCTGTAATCTGGACTGGCTAACACAGGGGATCCTCCCAAAGATTCTTTAAGCTTCTGGAATGCTTGCTCACATGTTGGGGTCCACATTACCTTATCTGGCCTGTTCTTCCTTGTCAGGTCTGTGAGGGGAGCAGCTATGGTACTATAACTGGGGACGAACTTTCTGTAGTACCCTGCTGTCCCTAAAAATGCCCTCACCTGCTTTTTGGTAGCAGGTGCAGGCCATGCCTGAATAGCTTCCACTTTGGCAGGTTCCGGCCTTATCTTACCACACCCCACTTTATGTCCTAGGTAGGAGACCTCTGCCATACCCACCTGACATTTGCTCGGCTGAATGGTCAACCCTGCCCTCTATAGTTTGCCCAGCACCACCTGGACATGCTGTGGGTGCTCTGGGCAGGAATGGCTGTAGATGTCAGTATCATCTAGGTAAGCAAAGGCAAACCCTCCTACTCCTGCTAGGATATTCTCTACCAGCCTCTGGAAAGTCGCTGGGGCATTCTTCATCCCAAAGAGCATCTTTGTGAACTCATACAAGCCAAAAGGAGTCACAAAGACTGACTTCTCTCTAGCACTGGGAGTCAAGGGCACCTGCCAGTAACCCTTGGTAAGATCAATGGTTGTAAGATACTTATACCCACCCAGCTGCTATAGGGCCTCATCTGTCCTAGGCATGGGGTAAGCATCTGACTCTGTGTGACTATTTAATTTCCTGTAGTCCACACAGAACTTGGTGCTGCCATCCTTGTTTGGCACCAGCACCATTCGGGAGGCCCAGGGACGATTGGACTCTTGAATCAATCCTAATTCCAACATCTCCTGCACCTCTTCCCTCAGGGTCTGTCTGACTCTCTCAGGCACCCTATAAGGGGCCTGCCTAATAGGTCTTTGGGGAACTGTATCCACCTGGTGCTGCACTAGGTGGGTGCACTCTGGTTTCCCCAGTGAACATGTCCCCAAATCCCTGCAACACTGCTTGGATTTCTCGAACCTGGGTAAGGGATAGCTGCTGGGACATTGCCACCCCTTCCACTGAGGTGTCAGCCCAAGCCTCACTGAGGAGATCATTTCCTAGATCTCCCTCAGACTCCTTCTGCAATCCACTGCAAATGCTCGGCACAAGGGACCCCCCTATCATAGTAAGGTTTCATCATGTTAACATGGTACAATTTGTGCCCCTGCCATCTGCCTAGCTGTTCCACCATGTAGTTAACATCACTTACCTTTCTTACCACCTTATAAGGACCCTCCTAAGCTGCTTGCAGCTTGTTGTGTCTGACAGGAATGAGAACCATTACCTGCTGCCCCACAGCATACTCTCTAGCTTGAGCATTCCTGTCATACCACATCTTTTTCTGTTGTTGGGCTTCTGCCAGGTTCTCCTTGGCCAAGCCCATGAGTTCCCTGAGCCTTGTCCTGAGGTTTAGGACGTATGCCACAACAGACTCCTTGTGAGACTTGCACCCATCTTCCCACTCATCTTGAATTAAATCTAGAGGTCCCCTCACCCTATACCAATACATCAACTCAAAGAGTGAAAAACCTGTGGATTCCTGGGGAACCTGTCTGTAAGCAAACAACAGATGGGACAAATATTTGTCCCACTCCCTCTTAAACTGATCTGCAAATGCTTAGATTGTAGAGTTTAACCTCTAAAGAAGACCATTAGTCTGGGGATGGTAGGGGTGGTCTTCATGTGCTTCACCCCACAGGACTTCCACAGACAAGCCAGCAGGTCTGACATGAAATTGCCACCTCTGTCAGTCAGTATTTCTTTTGGGAAACTTACCCTGCTGAAAATCTCTAAGAAAGCATTTGCCACCTTCTCTACCTCAATGGACGACAAAGCCACTGCCTCAGAGTATCATGTAGCATAATCCACTACCACTAGGATATACGTTTTCCCTATGGAACTTGGGGTACTCAGAGGGCCCACAATATCCATAGCTACCCTCTGAAATGGCTCCTCAATCACAGGCAAAGGCATCAAAGGAGCTCTCACCTTGTCTCCTGCCTTGCCTACCTTTTGGCACTGCTCACAGGTCTTGCAGTACCCTGTGACATCTCTGGAAATTCCAGGCCAATAGAAGTTCTGCATAATATGCCTCTTTGTATGTTTTATGCCCATATGACCTGCAAAGGGAATATCATGGGCTATGGCTAGAAGCGCCAGATGGTAGGCTCAAGGTACTACCAACTGCTGTACTCTCTCACCTTCTAGCCCTCCCTCAGGGGTCCACACTCTGTATAGTAACCCTTTGTCCCAGTATACAGATTCCCCCTTCCCTTGAGAATCAGGTGCCTCCCTAGCTATCTGACTCAGACCTTGCAGTGTAGGGTCTGAGATCTGAGCCTATCTCAACTCTCTCCTTGTAACCCTTCCCAGATCCACTTCCATAGGAAGTCTGGAATCCTCTGATAGTGGTACCTCACTGTCAGCCTGGGTACTACTACTCACATCTACCTTTGCATTCACTCTGTCCAAGGGACTATCAGTACCCCCAAGCAGCTGTGGCTCACCTTCCATTTCACTGCTACAGTATAGCTCACTCCCTGAAGTAACCACCTCATCAGTCTTAGCTGCAAGTATGCAGTCTGTCTGGGTCTCCCCCAGGCTACCAGACACATATGCTTGTCTCCTAGCCTGACTGCATGTAACTGCATAAGCACATGGTACTGCCTCATCCAAATCCTTCCCTCTCAGGACATCTGCAGGATTGTAGTTTAGTACCAGCCCCCTAGCTTGGCACATTTCCGCCAGCTGGCTCCTTGTCAGCTTTCCATACTCCTCTGCTGACATGCTGCCTGCTCACCCTGACTAACTAAGCTAACAAAAGAAATAAAACAATTGTGATCTGAACTTTGAGTATTCACTGCATGGCTGTTTTAGAGTACAAAACAGCTTCAAAGCTCACTGTACACAAGCAACGGGTTTCACTCTACCCACACCACTACAAGCCAGTTAATATTTGCCAACTAATTAATATGTGATGTGGATATTCCACTGCTGCCAAACACAAATGTGATGGATATCCCAACCACTGCCACCAATTAATATGTGACATCCTTGTCCTGGCCCAGCAATCAAGGATCCTCAATCCTCAGCACTAGCACTAGAGAGGGCATCTCATATATGAGGAAAGAATAACAAATGCACACAGTAAAGTGCAATTTCCCTTAAGACCACACAGAGATCACAGTCAGTCTGGGGCTGGTTTCTCCCTTGCTCCCCATGTCCCCAATAAGACTCCCCACTGGCACAGCTATAGGGTCCATATCTCAGCCTAGTTGGGCAAGCTAAAATCTCCAGCACCCTCTGTGTCCAACTTGTGCTTCATGTCCCTGCCCAAGTAGCTGACACACACACTTTGAGATAAGTTTATACAGTAGAAAAAATTGTAGATCAACCACCACGTAGAATAAAAACGAGTTCTTTATTACATAAAATGAGCGCTTTCGCGTGCTTCCAAATGCACGCTTCTTCAGATGAATATAAAAAACATTAATAATCTCACTATATATATAGTACACTTGTGATCAATTAATTAGATAATTAATTCAATTAAGTCAATTAAACAATGTATATATTTGATGTGTTTAAAGCTATAGGTATACAATACAATGTAGGCTTCTTGTGCCACTGAAGCTTATAATTTATTATTGTTGAAAAACTAGGAAGCTGCCCATTAATGAACCAAAATGTAGAACGATATATCATATCTTGGTTAAAAGAACCATTATATTACTATACAAAAACCAATATATCCATACTGTCTTGAGTTTGTAGCAACATAGATTAATAAGCAAACAAATTTCACATACTCGATAATAATTTAATAATAGTTTTAAAAACTTATTTAAAACAAGCTTTACAACAATGTAACCTGCCGATCTGTCTAGAAATCAAAATCAACATATAAATGTAACTTGGTTGTATAATTGTCCAAAATAATATGGACATGTGTAACAAAAAATATATAAGTCATAATATAATATTTAATCTGTAAATATGTCTGCCGATATATAGAAAAAAGTTTATATAGAATGTTATTATTTATATATTTAATGTATGTTGTTGTGTATATATTATTTCTTATGTTGTTAGTTATTAGTGTTGATCAAAATTAAATTAATAAATGAATATGAATGAATATAGAATATAAAATACTATAAAATATAATATGAGATATGAAATGTGTGTAGAGTGTTATTTACCAATTGATGTGTTCTAAAGAATATTATGTTAAATATTTAATATTTATTTAATATTTATGACTATCATAGTTATGTAAGTTCTATATAAAATGTTGAATATTGCATAAAATGGTATAAAGTAAATAACATAGATATTCTATCAATTTAATTGAATACTATGCATATCATGTAATAGTAATAAATATATGTATATATAACTATGTATAAATATCAATAAATATCAAACATGTATATATAAATATGTATCAAAATGTGTATAAAAATTGTATAAAAATTGTGTAAAAATTTTTTTAATAAATATCTATATATATAATCAGGCAAGTTTATAGCTGTTTAATAAATAAACAAATAAATAAATACATACAATCTATATCAAACTTTAAAATGGTGCATTTTGTTTCATGATTTTATATCCTGTACAGATTATATTAGCACTGCATAATATATCTTAAACCATATGAAAAAATGATACTTGTAAAGTGCATATATTAAATCAAAGACAAATATTGTTCTATCAGCTTAGACCCATATAACAAAACTGTCTATAAATATGGGTGAAAATCATTAGATATGCATTTAACAATATTATTTAATCAATGATATTTTTGTTTCTTTAAGTACGATCTAATACTGACATAACTATTCAGGCCCAGATGATTTTGTGCCTGAAACCTGAAAATCCAGTCTAATTCTAGATTTTCTAGATCATTAAAGTTGTCACCCCTTCTCTTATTTAAAGATCTTTTTTGTAACACCCTGAAAGTAAATTTGTGTTCTGGATACTCTGTGATATGTTTAGATAATGCATTTTTAGGGTCTGCTTTCCTAATGGCATATAGGTGTTCTTGTATCCTGTCTCTAAGCCTTCTTGTCGTCATTCCTATGTAGAAGGCAGGACATATCTCACATGTAGCTAGATATATCACATTATTGTCTTCACAGTTCGCTGAACATCTAAAATCAAATTCAAATGACAGTTCAGGATGTAGGAAACTCTTGTTTTTGGATATCCATTTACATGAATTACATTTCCCACATGGATGAGTACCCATATTATGTCTCTTAATCACATTACAATTCATCTTTTCATTACATAATATTCTTTTCAGATTCTTTGTGTTTTTATAGGTGAAGGTGGGCCATTCACCTATTATTTGTTTAATTTCATCATTAGTAATCAAAATCGACCAATTTTTTGTAATGATATTTGTTAAATATTTATTGTCACTAGTATAACTAATTATACATCTAACTTGATGTGAATCATGTTGTGTAAATTGTCTATTAAATTTATAAAAAGTCTTTTGTTGCGTAGATTTTAGGTCATTTTCAGCAAAAATCTCTTTAATTCTAGCTACCATTTCAGAATTGTAGCCCCTATCTAGAAAAAGCTGTTCTAATTTATTGAACTCAATAAATAATATACAACCACACATACACTTCTGGAGAAGGCTTGCACAGGTTCTCCAGCTGTGCCCCTTTTATCCAGACTGTACTGTAGTAATTACTGCCACCACCCAGCTAATACTTATCAGCTACTCAAAGGCCCTTAAAAGGGTGTCCAATTATTACTGTGCAATATTATTATCCAATTGGTAGTATAGCCCAGGGCTAATGCTATAGGAGTGGCTTTGTACAATTTTACCAAAGGCATACAAATACTTTAAAGAGCTTAAATTATCTCTACAGAAAACCAACCACAGTTAAAAGGTTTTAAAATATTTAATAATAAATAATTAAAACCACAAGACAATACTTTCTACTACACAGAGCTAGTCAAGAGTTCAGAGATCACACAGAAATTATTAAAATAAATCAGTAGTACAGTTCTGACATCACAGAAAACACTTAGTCTAAACTTTATAGTTCCTAGCTAATCTAAAAGAAAACACAAGTCTACGATAACTTACATAAGACAACAGGCAGAGTGCTGATGAGTTGGATATCAAGACAAAAATGCTTAATAATCTCTGGTTCTCACTGTTTAAATTGAAACTGCAGTTCTGATTAAACATTACATCATTTCACACTTTCCTGGTGTTCCCAGGCTGACAGAAACTGCATTTATATTATTTTACACTTAGAGCAATAAACGACATTCCACATGTAAATTCTGATCATTAACTTTAGCCTTAAAACAATAGGCAGGAAGCCTGCATCTAGCCCGGCTGGAGACGAATTGTAAACATCCAAGACAGTCATAAAATAATTTTAATTTCAAAGGACCAACAAGAAATGCTTGACTTAGCTTTCTTTTCAGCAGATGGCAATGTTGCCACATTGTTTTAAGTTCAACATTTATATTTACAAATGATAAAATTATCTGCACAATTCTGTCTGGCCAGGCTGGCAGCCTTCACCCTTTTGTACCAGTCTTCACACCATGAACTACCATATAGGCGGTAGTCTACTTAACACCAAAAGTGTGATAAGAGACCTTGGGACACAGGTGGACAGCAGTCTCTCCTTTGTTAATCACGTCGCCACAGTAGTCAGGAAATTCTTCTATGTGGCACACCTCATCACAAAAGGTTTTCTAATCCAGGAAAAAGAGGTCATTGTTCCCTTCTACTCATTAATCATTAGACCCATTATAGAATACAGCGCCCGTTTTAGTATGTACCTCACAAGACATCTACAACAACTGGAAAGGCCGCAGAAATACCTCACAAAGAGGATTACTGGCCTCAAACAGATGCCCTTCACAGACCATCTCAAAAAACTCCAGCTTTACTCCGTCACATATTGCCTACTCAGATGTGATCTCTGCCTAACATACAAAGCTATGTCAAACCCAGAGTTGTTGGACATACTCCACTTAAAAAAATCCCAATCTCTCCAAGTTACATGCTCTAGGGACCTAAACCTTGTCACCACAATAAACAGAACATGCTGGAGGGATAAATTTCTGTCCCAGAGATTTCCCATACTCTGGAACAAACTACCTATTTATATCAAACAAAGCTCCTCATTAGCACTCTTCAAGAAAAAATCTTGATGATTGGATGGGAAATAGGAAATTCACCCTGGGGATCACTTCACTTCTGTGGCTCTGCTTGACAGGGGCACAGGAATATAATTTTCTTGGGTGGCAAAATCCAGGGTACCTTTTTGGCTAGGCTTATATAGGCCCTAGGGCCAATAGCCTAGTACCTACCTATGAACCTTATATAGTTAAAAAAAAGCCTTATGGAAATCATTGGAGCTGGTGACTACTTTCAGTTCATATGCTGCCTTAATCTTCCCAATGCTATGCTTTTATTCTTTGATGGCCTGGTTGAAGTATCTTTTTATTGTAGGAGGTAGAAATTTTTTTATATGAAGCAAGTGGGTTCTTCCTCTTATTTTTTTCAACATCTTTATTTGCAATTTAATGTTTATATAACAATATTTCAGAATCTATTAAATAATTATAGATCAAAAACAAAAAGGGGTATAGCTACAAAGAAGAAAACCTGTAGCACATACAAAGTATGACAAAACCTATATACAAAAGTGCTAAGTGCCTGTGTAGATCTCTCATGTGAAAAATTGATAGGATATAATAATATTACAATAAAACAATAAATGTTCTGAGTGAGAGTAGTTTTTTTTTAATTTCTCCCTTTGCCATGAATAATTATAACTATTTATAAAAGTTTAAGTTCACCATACAATATGATCTAAGAGTTTACTCCAATATTTTACATAATAAGATCATTTATTTTGATTATTAGTTATTAATTTATGGGCTGTAATATGTTTGACTGCAATTTGTTTACATCCATCCCATGACATTTTTGATCTGTCAAACCAAGTCTGATACAAAATGTAATCAGAAAAGAGTAGTTAAAACATATACTTCTTGCAGCATTAGACTAGCAAGAAGTATATGAAAAGTACAAATTCCCAATATAAAGAAGAGTTCTCATAGCCCATTTTCTCTAACTTGACTTTTAGGGAACACCATAATTTATAAGAACATTTGCAGCTCCAAAAAATATGCAATAGATCAATTTTTTGATATTTGCAGAACAAACAATTTGTTGAGAATATAGACTGGTATTTATTAAGTATATCTGGAGTCAAATATGCAATGCTCACAATCATTATTTGGGTATAAAGTAGTTTTTTGAAAGTTAATAATTTTGAAGTTATTTGGATGGAATAAATTCTTCAATTGTGTGTAATTGATACATTAAGATTGATCCAGTACCAAGAATAAACAACAGAGTTTTGATATTTAAGAGATGTAATTGTTTTATATGTATTAGATATTTTCTACACAATGAAAGCAATCCATAAAAGTTTACAGAAATTTATATTATGATCATTAACTTTGGATTCATCTAAGAACATTGTGATCAGTCCTCTTATTTGTCTTAATAGTACAACATAGCTTTTTAGAAGATTTAGACTTATGTAGGTATAAAAATCTATAACACATTTGTTTTTAAGTAGAGGATAATTAAAAAGGTTTAGCATTACATTATTCAGTCTGAGATTAGGGTTTTGATGAATTGCTGAAATATAAATTAGTTTGTTATTGTTTTTGTAAAACTGTTATCTTAATGGAATAAAAGTTTGTGTATTTTAAGAGTTTTGAGGCTTTGCTTGCCAAGGAAGGGTAGAGTTTTGGATTGCATTGGTATTTTCATACATACCATAATTTAACCCAGATAGGTGTCCAATTAGTTTAATATGGACTATATTCTGATATTATTATAAGTCTACTAGAATTAATTATGTCAAGGTAGAGTTTGAAGTTGGGAAGACTCAGGTTGCCAAGATTTTTTGGATGGATCAACTTTTGGTATCTGATACTGATCGATTTGGGGGAAGCATACAAATCTAGATAATTTTGCATTAATATTTTTAAAGAATCTGTATTGTATTATCAGATAAGATGCAATAATCTTGCAAAATATTATTTTTGATAATAGCAGCTTTAGAGAACAAGGGAAGATTAATCTTACTCCATTCAAGAATATCTTATTCGATATTTGTCCATAATTTAATTACATTTTTTTGATGAAAAAGGATATACAGTTATGATAGAAAATTATGCCAAGATATTTATTGAATTATTTAGATTGATCTCAGATATAGGAAAGTAATTAACTTGTAATATGGATTAAAATGAAAAACAGAGGATGCAGCCAGATTTAATTTATAATTAGAAAACTTTGAAAAATATCAATATTATTAAAATTTTTGGTAAGTCTGTGTTGGAGAGGGTAAAATAGAGATTTAAGTCATCAACAAAAGCCATTTCAAGATATATGTGTGTTATACATTTCTGGTATGTAATTACATGTCTTTGTTTTGTTTCCATATCCTTGTAAGTACTTTCTTATCCAGCAACATGATTGACTCCAGTAAGAATTTCTTACTTCCTTCTAAATATCCAAGCTATGTCAGTACATAGAAACCATTATCTTATCTCAGAAGGGCCCCTTCCACTTCTATGGCCATAATCATTTCCACTCTCCTATTTTTTTAGTCTTCTAACTCCAAGCAGCTCCAAAAAGTGTGCATCCAGTCACCTTTCTGTTAATGTGCATATCTCCAACAGAAAGGTGAAGCTCCCGGAAAATGTTTCTGATAATTTTTCTGGTGTATAGAAATATTTATGCAAACACTCCTGTAAGATCAGGTTTCACTTAAATGTAGTTTGTTAGATATAACTACAGTATTCTTTGCATAGAACTAGAAATGTAGCCCCATTAAAGTAGACCTCTGCAGCCATATTAAAGCAGACAGTTATCTTCATTTTATATTTCACATTTTATATGAAGTTTCAGTAAGTAACGTTTCAATAGAATGGAATGTTTCAGGGAAAGATACAAATGGAAATAACCTTCAGTCTGAAGTACTGATAAGAATGAAATGTGATAACAGAATGTGCAGAATATTTTGGATACAAACAGAACTTATATAAGTACTGCAAGGCTTGAAAACCAAGGTTAAAGAAGCATGCAGAACTTGTAGGAAATTATAAGGGTTTTAGTATTAAGAGAAATACTTTCTAGACAGAAGTCAGTTCAGTTTGGACAAGACAGCAGTCTGTTCAGTTCAGTTTGTTACTGATATTCAGAGAAATGAGTATAGAAATTCAGTTTGGTTAAGACTGAATGTACAACAGTTTGGAAACTACAGTAAACAGTGCAGTTTGTATTAATCCTGCCATTACAAATTCTGAGTTCAAAGTTAGAGTCACTAAGGACAGTATAATTCTGTCTGTTACAGTTTATCAGCATTATTATTTGAAACATTGAGACGTGTTTGGATCTTGTTGAATTACTTCATCTGCCTCCACTGTATGGTGCCACTACGTACTAAACTACTCATCAGAATTATGGTGTGTGTAGACTTTTATTCTGAAATGTACAAGAAGATTTGTCACATAAAGGAGAAACTGAGATATCTGTCCCTTGTTTAGCACAGCTATGGGTAATTAAAGCATAAAGATATTTATTCCAGCTCTTACAGTTTTTACAACTTATATGATAAAATTTGAGTTTCATCAACCTTATTGCCAACAAATAGAAACCCAAATATTTAGCCATTGTTACTGGCCTATCTGAATACACTGCAGTGGTGGTGCTGTGGTAGCGTTGTCGCCTCATAGCAAGACGTTGTTCCGTTCGATTCTCAGCTAGAGCGTCTTCTGTGTGGAGGCATATGTGAATGGGGCGTGCCTAAGTTGAAGGTTGTGCGTCAGGTCTGGTAACCCGGTACGTAAAAATCCACTACCAATCATTAGCAGACCGGAGTTCTGCTGTGGCGACCCCTAACCGGGAAAAGCCGAAAGACACAAACAAACAAACTGGCCTATCTGAATGCCTAAATACTTTCCCCACCTCTCTGACAACCTCAGGGATACTTCCATATCTCATTCTTTAATAGTCTTGTAAATCCATGTAATTGAGCCCTTACATTAATATCCTTTTTTTCTCTATTTTCCTATCAATCTTATGAGTGCTCTCCTATTATTCTATTCTACCTTCATCCACTGTGTGTGTTTTTACCTTTTATCAAGGCCTAATAATAAAATTGGACACTGTCATGCAAACTAATACAGCTCCTTTAGTCTTCCCATGCTCTCATTCTGTTCCCTACACAAGGCCTCCCAAAATTTAACTTGAGTGTTAAGATTCCTCCACTTACATCCTCAGCAGATCTCTTCTGTTTTATTCCACTGGTAGGCAAAATATTTTGCTTCCAACACTTATTCCTCCTGGATCAAGTTCTTGATTATTGTACCTGTCTTATCTAATACTGGTGCCCCTACCTTAGAAGTTTCCTTGCCTCACCAACCATTTAGAATATTTCTACCTTCCATCCATTCATTCCTCTCCTTTAACAATTTTACCCACTTCCCTCCATGACTTTTATCCCGTAAAGTCTTGACATAAAATACCTGTGCTGCTTTAATACATCCTTCCAGGAATGGTATCCCAAGTCTCCCTCCACTCTGCTAAGACAATGTAAAATTATTCCAACTTACTCTTAGTTTCTCATACCCCCCCCCCATATGAAGGCCATTACCCAGTTCTTAATTTCGAATACGTCTTTCCTCCCTGGAACACCCCAAAACACCTGTGGTATTACACAGCAATGAATTACTTGAAAATGTTGTTCCTGATACAGATTCAAGGCAGGCATTGTTTTTTAAGGTTAGACTGTATCTGCCCCATTACTTTCCTGTATGATCCATCCCTAGATGCCCTTCCTAGTAAACAATCAAACATTCTTCTTTTCTTCCCTCCTTGCATGAATCTTGTGCTAATACAGTTATTCCTTTCCTTTCTACTTTCAGATGTTCTTCCTTTGTCATATGCATCTCCTGCAAAATGGATAAATCTACTTCCTCTCTCCTTAAATACACCAGCATTTTACCATTCTTAACTGGGTTTACCAAACTATTATCATTCAAGGACCACACTTTCAGGTCCTCTAATAGTCCTTTCATTTCCATTCTTATATGCGAATTGCATGGAAGACCTTAACCAACATGCATTCCTCTACTTGTCCCTGTATCTCACCAATTACATTTCCTTACAGCTCTCCACCCCAACAAAACTGGTCTTGTTCTAATTCTCCCCCACATCTGCACCTACTTAAGTACATTTTTCTGTACTATATTAAAGTTACAAACTTTTTGCTTTAGCCACAGCATTTTTATGCCCCCATCCCCCAAAAAATAACTCCTCTAATAACCATGTAAAAATTAAATAAATAACATGGAGAGGACTTTGTCTGCTGATTAGACTCAGAATTGTGCTCCATATTATCGCTTACTAAGAAGAATTTGCACACGCATCTTTGCAAGGCAGGGTTCTTTACTCTCTGACACCCCTTAATACTTTCTCTGTAGTCATCACATATGAGACCTGCAGTAAAAAGATACATTCCCCCCCTCATTCTGAAAACTTATTCAGTGACTCGTATTTTCTGTCCTGCACTGTAGGTTACTAAGTCAGCATCACCTCCTATATCTATCCTATATCTATTGCCCATAACATATTTTATACGGTTTCTCTTATATTCTTTTCCCTAGTTATGCTGGTGTAAGTACAGATAATCATGTAACAAATTCTTCCCTACCCACTCTACTATCTGGTTACGGGTGTTTTACATACCTACATACTGCTCTTCTGTAAGTGCTACCATACTGTATACGTGTAATGGTCCTTGAGGTTTTCTGCCATCACTTAAGACATTATACTTAACTTGTCAATGCACAGAATGTGGTCTTAACCATTTTTTGCAGACAATTTATCACATTCTGTAGGCATAACAATACTAGCAGCATGCTGTGCAGAAATTATACTTTGCACAGCAGTGTATGTGCATGTATATGTGCACACATATTATAAATGCTATATAATGAGTGTATGTGTGAAGTGTGTATGAATATATGTGTGTGTGTGTGTGTGTGTGTGTGTGTGTGTGTGTGTGTGTGTGTGCGTGTATATATATATATATATATATATATATATATATATATATATATGTGTGTATGTATAATATACACAGATAGGCATTGTGTGTATTGATATATTGATGGCACAAGCCTCAAAACACAGGCGATAAATGCCAGCACATTGAAAACATTCTTCCCAACAAATAAAAAGAATAACTTACTGATAACAAAACAAAAGGAAATGATGCCCAAACCCCACAGAATGAGTTCTCACTAGTAAATTCTTGGTGTAGCATAAAGGGCTCAAACTAAATACTAAACTGTAGTATCATTACTTCTGTGAGCCAATCCTTTCTCTCATCATACTGTACAGACAACTACAAAATGAAAATGTAGTCAGGGGCCTAGATATTATGGTTGATAGTGCCTGTGAAGATATGTGAAGGCTGCCAGCCTAGCTAGATAGAATTTTGTAGATAATTCTTTTATTTGTAAATATTAATGTAAGCCACATGCTTGTTCTCTTAAATGTAAGGAAATTATGGTAAATGTTGAACTTCAAAAATGTAACCACATTGCAATCTGCTGGAGGAAAGCTGACAAGTCAAGCATTGTATAACTGAGCTCAAAACTTGGAACCGAGATGTCTGAATGAAGGAATTCTTCCTATTGTTTTGAGACCAGAGTTAATGGCTAGAATTTATATGTATAATGTCTTTTATTGCTCTGGCTTCCTGACCAGCTGCAAGATCAAAAGGGCTGTTACACTGTGAGTTTCTGCTAGCCTGGGAAACAGATAATAATGATGTAATCTGAAAGGAGTCAGTGGCACTGTGTTATCAATTTAAGGACAGAGAGAGAATCAGAGCATTTTGCATTTATTTTCAGAGCTGCCAACATCATCAGCACTGCCTTGCTCTATATGTAAGTTTATCTTAGAACTGTGGTTGCTCTTAGATATAGACAGGAAATAGGAAGTCTAGTCTAGCTGTTTTCTCTATTGATGTCTGAACTATTCTACTGTGTTATTTTAAGCATTTCTCTGTGATCTCTGAACTCCTGACTAGCACTCTGTAGTAAGAAGTGTTGTCTTGTGTTTTTTTATTATTTATTATTAAATATTTTTAAACCTTTCAACTGCGGCTATTTTGTGTAGAGATAATTTAAGCTCTAGAGTACATGGCATGTATATAGTGATACTGCACAAAGCCACAACAAGTAAGTCTTGCTGCTCAGTCACACTTACCATTTGGATAATAATATTGCACAGTAATAATTGGACACATTTTGATAAGGGTCTTATTAGTAGCTGATATTAGTGGTTGGTGGCAAGTGGTACTACCAAATAGTCTGGGCAGAAGGGGCATAGCTGGAGAACCTGTTCCAGCCTTCCCCAGGAGTGTCTGTGTTTGTATATAACTCGTATCTCAAAGTGTGTGTGTGTCAGCTACTTGGGCAGGGACACAAAGCACTGGTTGGACAGAGAGTGTGCTGGAGGTTTAGCTTAACCACTAGGCTGAGATCTGGAACCTATAGCTGTGCCATTGGGGAGTCTTCTTGGGGATCTGGAGAGAAAGGGAGAAACAAGCCCCAGACTGACTGTGATCTCTGTGTGCTCTTAGGGGAAATTGTACTTTACTGTGTGCGTACTTGTTATCCTTCCCATTGTGGACACCCCTCACTGGTTTTAGTGATGAGGATTGAGGCTCCTTGATAGTTGGGCCAGTGCACGGGCATCACATATTAATTGTTTGGCAGTGGTGGCATGTCCACACCACATATTAATTGGTTGGCAATTGGTTTGTAGTTGTGTTGAGAGTGAATTCATGTAGCTTGTGTACAGTAATCACTGAAGGTGTTTTTGTACTCTAAATCAGCCACACAGTGAATATTCAGAGTTCAGATCACAATTGTTTTATCTCTTTTGTTAGCTTAGTTAGGGAGGGAGAGCAGGCAAGCATGTCAGCAGAGGAGTATGGCAAGCTGTCAAGTAGCCAGTTGGCTGAGATGTGCCAGGCTAAGGGACTGGTGCATGAAAACCTGACTAAGGCAGACATGATTGCAGCTTTGGTCACAGCTGCATCAGAAAACAGCAATCAGGAGGATGATCAGACTGGCCATGTGGATGTACAACACTCAGAGACTGGACATCTCAACCTTTCTGCAGAGAACTTAATAATCCATCTGGAGCTAAAGAGACTTGAGTTGGATGCCAGGCATTTGGAAACCGAAGCAGCAGAGAGACTGAGACATTTACAGGCTGAGGAGAGTGAGAAACTGCTATGCCTGGAAGCTGTGGAGAAGGAGAGGCAGAGGCAACATGAAAAGGAGATGCTGACTCTTCACCAGAGTCATGGAGGTAATGGGGGAGGGAGTAACTGGACCCCAGAAGCACAAAAGGTCAGTACATTTCTTCCGCAGTTTACAGAGGGGGATAATTTTAATAGTTTCATTCATATGTTTTAGAGTGTATGTAAACAGTATGATGCTGACCAAAGGCTCTGGGTACAGTTCCTGACCCCCTTATTACGTGGTAAAGCTGTAACTATTTTGTCCAAAATGTCTGATGTTGACTGTATTAATTACAGTGATGTTAAGAATTGTTTGTTAGAATTTTTTAAGCTAACACCTGAAACTTATAGGAAAAAGTTTTGTGAGCATAGACACAAGGCAGATGAAAGTGTGTGTGAATATGTTGCTGAACTGAGCACTTATTTTCATAGGTGGGTGAGTGGATGTCAGGTCACCACTTTTGAAGGGCTGGCAGACCTTTTGGTGAGGGAACAAGCCCTTAGGATTTTGCCTGAGGACATGAGGATCTGGATAGCTGGTAGACAATGTGCTACTTCAGATGAGATGGGGAAGAATGGGAACCTATACCTAGCAAGCAGGGCATCCCCGCACAGGAATGTGACCCCCAGTACAGCTCATGGGTCTAAAGAAACCCATGGTGGGCAGCCCAGACTGCACCAACAGAATCTGCCAGTAGTAGGGAATGCCACTAGTCCAGGTACACATCCAGGACCTAGTATTAAATGTTTTGAATGCAACCAGTGGGGCAGTGTGACAGATGTCCATGGAGGCAAGGTGGGGAACAAAAGGGGAAAGAGCCAGTAAGTGGGACAGACAAAATGCCAACAGTAGGTTGTCTCGAGGCAGCAAGGGTACCGAACTACAATCCTGCAGATGTCCTGATAGGAAAGGATTTGGATGAGGTAATACCATGTGTTAATGCAGTTGCCTTTGTCTGTGATTGAGGAGCCATTTCAGTGGGTAGCTATGGATATTGTGGGGCCTCTGAGTACCCCAAGTTCCACAGGGAAAAAGTATATCCTAGTGGTAGTAGATTATGCTAAAAGATACCCTGAGGCAGTGGCTTTGTTCTCCACGGAGGCGGAAAAGGTGGCAAATTCTTTGTTAGAGATTTTCAGCAGGGTAGGTTTCCCAAATGAAATACTGACTGACAGAGATGCCAATTTCATGTCAGACCTGCTGGCTTGTCTGTGGAAGTACTGCGGGATGAAGCACCTAAAGACCACCCCCTACCATCCCCAGGCTAATGGTCTGGTTGAGAGGTTAAACTGCTCAATCAAGTCCATGCTACAGGCATTTGCAGACCAGTTTAAGAGGGAGTGGGACAAATATTTGCCCATCTGTTATTTGCTTACAGAGAGGTTCCCCAGGAATCCACAGGTTTTTCACCTTTTGAGTTGCTGTATGGGGATAGGATGAGGGGACCTCTAGATTTAATTTGAGATGAGTGGGAAGGTGAGTGTGAATCTCACAAGGAGTCTGTTGTGCCATATGTCCTAAACCTCAGGACAAGGCTCAGGGAACTCATGGGCATGGCCCAGGAGAACCTGGCAGCAGCCCAACTACAGAAAAAGGTATGGTATGACAGGAATGCTTGAGCTAGAGAGTATGCTGTAGGGCAGCAGGTAATGGCTCTCATTCCTGTCAGACAACAAGTTGCAAGCAGCTTGGGAGGGATCCTACAAGGTGGTAAGAAAGGTAAGTGATGTTAACTTACATGGTAGAACTGCTAGGCAGGAGCACAAATTGTACCATGTTAACATGATGAAACCTTACCATGATAGGGAGGCCCTTGTGTTGAGTATTTGCAGTGGATTTCAGGAGGAGTCTGAGGGAGATCTGCTGACTGATCTCCTCAGACAGGCTCGGACTGACACCTCAGTGCAAGTTGTAGCAGTGTCTCAACAGCTATCTCCTACCCAGGTTCAAGAAATTCGAGCAGTGTTACAGGAGTTTGGGGACGTGCTCACTGGGAAACCAGGGTGCACCCACCTGGTGCAGCACCAGGTGGATACAGGATCCCAAAGGCCTAGTAGGCAGGCCCCTTAAAGGGTGCCTGAGAGAGTCAAACAGATTCTGAGGGAGGAGATACAGGAGATGTTGGAACTAGGAGTAATTCAAGACTCCAACAGTCCCTGGGCTTCTCCAGTGGTGCTGGTGCCAATGAAGGATGGCAGCACCAGGTTCTGTGTGGACTACAGGAAATAAAATAGTCACAACAGAGTCAGATGCTTACCCCATGCCTAGGCCAGATGAGGCCCTAGAGCAGCTGGGTAGGGCTAAGTATCTTACCAGCACTGTTCTTACCAAGGATTACTGGCAGGTGCCCTTGACTCACAGTGCTAGAGAGAAGTCAGCCTTTGTGACTCCTTTTGGCTTGTATGAGTTCACAAAGATGCCCTTTCGGATGAAAAATGCCCCAGCAACTTTCCAGAGGCTGGTAGATCATACCCTAGCAGGAGCAGGAAGGTTTGCCCTTGCTTACCTAGATGATATTACCATCCACAGCCAGTCCTGGGAAGAGCACCTTCAACATGTCAGGGAAGTGCTGAGCAGACTACAGAGGGCAGGGTTGATCATTAAGCCGAGCAAATGTCAGGTGGGTATGGCAGAGGTCTCCTACCTGTGACATAGTGGGGAGTGGTACAAGCGGGCCAGAACCTGCTATAGTATAAGCCATTAAGGCATGGCCTGCACCTGTTACCAAAAAGCAGGTGAGGGCATTCTTAGGAACAGCAGGGTACTACAGAAAGTTCGTCTCCAGTTATAGTACCATAGCTGCTCCCCTCACAGACCTGACAAGAAAGAACAAGCCGGATAAGGTAGTGTGGACTACAACATGTGAGGAGGCATTCTAGAAGTTTAAAGAAGCTTTGGTAGGACTCCCTGTGTTAGCCAGTCCAGATTACAGCAAAGAATTTGTTGTGCAGGTGGATGCTTGGAACCATGGGGTGGGGGCTGTACTTAGCCAGATTTCTTCAGAGGGAGAAGAGCACCCAGTGGTTTATCTCATTTTTAGGCTTCAACCCAGGGAGGAATGCTGTGCAGCTATAGAAAAGGAATGTCTAGCCATAGTGTGGGCACCGCAGAAAATTCAGCCTTATCTGTATGGAAGAAAATTCACTCTAGTGACAGATCACAATACCCTAACATGGTTAAACAGAGCCAGCCAGCAAAATGCCAAGTTGCTAAGATGGAGCCTAGGGTTGCAAGCATATGATATGTCAGTGCAGTACCGCAGTGGGGTTAGCAACACGAACGCAGATGGGCTCTCAAGACAGGGAATGGGTTAAGGTATACTCATATAGATCTAACCCTCTCAAGCAACATTTCTCAAGAGTCACTTGAAAAACTAGCTTGAGTTCAGGGAGATTGAGAATTATGTTATTAATAAATAATTGTAAACCTTTCAACCGTGGGTGTGTTTTTTTAGAGATAATGTAAGCCCTAGAGTACATCCACTCCAAGTAAGTCATGCTGCTCAGTCACATGTACCATTTGGATAATAATATTGCACAGTAAAAATTGGACACCCTTTGATAAGGGTCATATTAGTAGCTGATATTAGTGGTTGGTGGCAAATGGTACTACCGTATAGTCTGCGCAGAAGGGGCATAGCTGGAGAACCTGTGCCAGCCTTCCCCAGGAGTTTCTGTGTGTTTGTATATAACTCATATCTCAAAGTGTGTGTGTGTCAGCTACTTGGGCAGGGGCACGAAGCACTGGTTGGACAGAGAGGGTGCTAGAGGTTTTAGCTTGACCACTGGGCTGAGATCTGGCCCTATAGCTGTGCCAGTGGGGAGTCTTCTTGGGGATCTGGAGAGAAAGGGAGAAACCAGCCCCAGACTGACTGTGATCTCTGTGTGCTCTTAGGGGAAATTGTACTTTACTGTATGTGTATTTGTTATCCTTCCCATTGTGGACACCCCTCACTGGTGTTAGTGGTGAGGATTGAGGCTCCTTTATTACTGAGCCAGTGAACGGGTGTCACAGAACCCTCTGTTTTGAACACCATGTGACAACAGTTGTTAGTAAATCCTTTATTTAGGCCAACTAATTACCAAAGGAAGGTCATTAAGGTCTAAAGAGGTAATCATTCTCTTACATTCAACACTGATCATTCTTCTACATAAATTTATAAAAACTAAACATTCATCTACGAACAATTAAATTGCTGACATTCCAGGCCTTTGTTAATCCCTCTTTATCTGACATACCTTCTACTGCAGTATTCCTCAAGGCTAACTGTGAGGATAATTTCTCTAACTATATGTGATGCAGTGGTTTGCATTGTCACCTCACAAGAAGAGGTTCTCCAGTTCAATTCTAGGCTGGGGTGCTTTCTGTGCAGAGTCTGCATGCCCTCTCTGCATTTGTGTGGGTTTCCTCTGGGTGCTCCTGTTTCCTCCCATGCTACAAAGACATGCATCTGGAGGATTTCTCCCCAGACCTCTGCTGAAAATTGGCTCATTCCAAGTTGGACTTTCCCGGTAAAGAAATGTTAACTAAATAAATAAATAAAAAACTTTAGGTCACTTCCCTCATTTGTACCTTTCTTTTATACCCTTAGTAATAGACTTCACTGTATCAATCAGTTTTTCAGTGATTGCCCTTCAAATCCTGGAAGCCTTTCCAGTGCACATTAAATTGTCTCTCCCTCTCTAGATTCTTGTCCAGCCTTAAAAGATTCTTATTTAAGGAAGGCTCCTGTTGCATGTCTCTTGTGTATTCAAATGAGACACTGAGTGGGTTTAAGTTGTTTATTCTACATAAACACATCAGGAGCTGTAACTGGAACATATAATTCAAACTTCATAAGCTAACTGACTGACCGATTACTTCAAACACACTCACATGTGCATCTCCATTCAAGCTTGCACTCTGGCTTACTATACAAAATGGCACTGATCTTACACATGCTCAGTAACTTATATGCATATGCTGTCTAGCTACAGTGGCTGACTAGGTACAATACACACAATTATCTACATGTTCCCTCTTTGATTTGTTTGACATGCAATTGCAGAACAAGACATTTTTTACAAGCTAGATATCACATCAACATTTAACAACAAATTGAATTCAAGTCTAAGTTGCTGTGTATTTCGGATTGGGTCTGGAAATTCTACCCAATGTGGTCACATACAAACTTTGACTGGGTTTAGCAACAGGGACAGCCTCTGGGGATTCTTTTAGAATTGGAACTTCAGGGATCAGATCAGGATTACTTGAAGAAAGTATATTGTTCTCTGGAATTTGAACAAGTGTAGAGACGAGAGAATATCTGGCATAGGCAATGTGCTGCATCACTGGTTTGGAGACTGGTAGTATGTGTCTTCGATTCTTCCTGAAATCCATTCTGTCAGATTGTACGAAGTAGGATCTCGATTCTTCACAAATGTTTTTGATGTTTCTCACTTGGTCATATCCTTTAGATGTTTGCATTCTCACTGTCTCTCCTTGTCTTAATGGTCTGAGAGGTTTACTGGATTTATCATAGTACAACTTTTGTGAATGACATTTTCTCAAAAGTTGAGCCTTGACCATTCTGTTGTTCTTTGCATTTGATATTATTGTTTACTGATCAGAAGAGTTGTTCTAGTCTGTCTGTACATAAGTCCCTGAGCAGGTGAACCAAGCAAATTATCTCAAGGAATGCTTCTGAGATTAAGTATGTTAAGAAGAACATCAGTACCATCTCTCTTGGATTTCTCCAACAAATACTTCGCACTTTGAACTGCACACTTAGCTAATCCATTGGCGTGTGGATACTCAGGACTACTAGTAATATGAACAAAGTCCCAAGACACAGCAAGTTTCTTAAACTGCTGATTTGTAAACTGTGCACCATTGTCAGATATGACTTTGTGCAGACTACCATGGACAGAAAAATGTCTCTAACTTCGTAATAACAGTGTTAGACATTTAAGTTAGGAAGAAGATCAATTTCAAACCAATCTGAATAAGAGTATAATAACACTAAGTAAAGTTGACCATTCCACTCAAAAATATCAGTAGCAACCGTTGACCATGGTAATTCAGGAATCTGATTTAGCTGAAGTTGCTCTTTTTGTTGCTGTGGTTTAGTACTATTGCAAATACAACATGCTAGAGGTTCCTTTTCTATATCTTTTGACATAAAAGTCCAACGTACTGTGCCTCTTGTCCTTCTTTTGCTTGAATCAGTACCCAGGTGACCACAATGCAAAATCTTGATATAGTCCTGCTGTTATGCTTAAGCAATTACCACTTTAGGACCTTTCATGATGATTCCATCTTCCATCATGAGCTTGTTTCTATAAGGAAAATACTTTGTATGTCGTGGTTAACTAGTTTGTCATGCTGGCCATCCTTGACAGATAACATTTTTCACCTTCTGAAGAATTGGGTCAGAAGGTGTGTGATTTCTGAGTTCATCAAGACATGTTGAGGAAGAATTTCTGACTCCCATGACTTTGAAGTCTTCTTTCTCATTGTCATGCTATTCTGTTGTTTATCTGGGTGCTCTAGACAAAGCATCAGCAAGGTATAGAAATTTGCCTTTTCTATAGAGAATATTGAAATTGTACTTTTGCAATTTTAACATCATACATTGCAAGCGTGCTGGGGCTGTATGTAGTGGCTTTTTCAGAAGTATCACTAGAGGTTGGTGATCAGTCTCTATTTGAACAGGTTTGCCATAAAGATAATCATTGAACTTCGAACATGTGAGCACTACTGCCAAAAGCTCTTTTTCTATTTATGTATACTGCATCTCAGTTTTGCTTAAAGTTCTGGATGCCTTCTTGAAGACATGCTACACCAAGACCATACTTGGAAGCATCACAGAAAAGAGTTACAGGTTTGTGAACATCACAACCTGGGTGGACTGATAATTTACTGCTTCAGAACATCAAATTCTCTTTCCAGTTGTTCCAATCACGACCAGTTTACATTTTTACATGTCATCTCACATAACGGTGCTGAAAGCTCACTTAAGTCTGGGATGAACTTTCCTAAATAGTTGGTCATAGCAAGAAAACGTTGCAAAGATGTGACATTCTCTGGAACTGGCATCTCAAGAATTGCTGTTTGCTTAGACAGATCTGGTTGTAAACCAGAACTGGTAAACAAATGTCCCACATAAGTAACTTCTTTCAGTTTGAATTTGTATATCTGAGGATTCGGTTTAAAATTTATCTCACTTGCATGGTTTAGAACTTTCTTGAGGTTTCTGTCATATTTGTCTTCACCGTTGCCCCCTACAGTAATGTCATCTACTATAATAGCACATGGATAACCAGAAAAAATTTGCTCCATTGCACATTGGGCAGAATTATCCCAAATGGCATTCTCAGAACTTTATATCTACCAAATGGTGTACTGAAAGTGGCTAATGAAGATTTGTGATCAAGCAAAATTTGCCAAAAGGAACTTTTTGTATCTAAGACTGAAAAAACGGTGGCATTTGGCATGAGAGCGGCTACTTCTTCTACTGTGCTTATCAGATGATGAGGCATTTTAAGCACTTTGTTTAAATCTCTTAGATCAATAAATTTTCAAATATCATCTGAGCTTTTCTTATGAGCCACGACCGTGGATGATACCCATTCAGTTTTACCGGAGTAAGGGCACCCAAATTCACCATTTTATTCAGTTTTACTTTTACTTTGTTCTGCATTGCTACCAGAACCTTCCTTGCTGGTCTGACAACTGGGCTTACTTCATGCTTTAATGTCATGGAAAATGTGACTAGAAGTTTGCCAAGCTCATCTTTGAAAATATCAGCATATTCACTAAAAATATTCTATGTAAAACTATCGTGGCGGTTGTTCTGACTTATATGGTGGACCTCCTTATTAAATGAAACCAGTCCCATTCTTAAACTGTCTTTGAGGCCTAATAGTGACTGCATGTGTCTTTTGACTAGGTAAAAGTGCAAGTCATAGCTGTTCCCAGCAGAATGGCATGTGAGAACTACTCCACCATCAGTTTGAATCTCTTCACCTCCATAAGCAACTAGTTTTGTACACTTTTCTGAATCAAGTTTCTCACCAACTTTTACTTTGGCAAACATTTGTGCTGATATAACATTGCATTTAGATCCAGTGTCTACTTTAAACTCTACAGGATTCCCATTCATTTGTACAGTACAAAATATTTCACTCTGCTGCCAACCGATAATCTACTGTGTTAACTGTTTCATCAATCACAGAGACACCATCAACATAGAAATTTTGCTCACAGCTCTCTATCTGATCTACTTGCTTCTTCGGATGCTCTCTTTTAAGAAAAGCATATGCCACTTTAGACTTGCAAAGCCTTTTGAAATGATTGCACTTTTTACATTTGTGACATTGCTGACCAAGAGCTAAACACTTGTCTTGTTTAGGTTTATGACTGCCTACACAATTGCAATGAAGATCATTTGCTGCCACAGCCTTGGTTTATATTTCTTTTTCATCTTGGCTTTATGTTGTACACTATCAACGTTTGCACTGGCAGATACTGCATGCATGCTTTTCCTCCTTCATTAGCATATTCGTACGCTTCTCTGTAATCTCATGTATTTAACAAATCTCAATGGCTTTGCTCAATGTCAATTTACTATCATGAAGCAAAATCTTTCTCACTGCACCATTATTAACACCACACACAAGTCTGTCTTTTATCAGCTCATCTCGTAAATCACTAAATCTGCACATTTTTGCTTTATTTCTTAAATCGGTAATATAGGATATAGTTTCACAGGCTTTTGATTTATTGTGTAAAATATGTGACTTTCCATTGTAATATTCATTTGAGGGTTAAACATTTCTCTAAATTTACATTTTAAGCACTTAGTGTCTTCCCGTGTTTCAGCCTGTATCACAATATGGCAGTTCTCTCCCTCCCCTGCATACATGACAGGTGCATACACAAATGAATGTTCTCGCTGAATGGCTTCTGAGCCAGATAAATTAAAAAGTATAAACGGTTTTGTACAAGCAGCTTTTATCGGAAAATGCAGCCTTTATGAAAATATCATATTCTTGCTCAGACACTTGCCAATTCTCAGCAATATTATTATTAAACACCAGCAGTCCAGGCCTGTGAAATCCTTCTGCCATAACAACAAATTTCTTTTAAATATAAGCATAGACCAGATACTTGTAATTATGCCCAACTACAAAACAATCTCTCTGAAAAGGCTTCACTTTTACACTGCAAACACTGTGAACATTCCAGAAACGTTGGGTACTTGGAAAGGTTTTAGTTAATGCGAAAAAATAGTACATTGTGAAATAAATTCAGTTGTTTTAGCCTTTCCATACATTTTCAATACTTCAGAAATTATTTTGAACACTTCTGTAATTATTTTGAATACTTTTATCAGTATGTCGCTATTTCTGACATTTTGTTTATCTCTGTAATTATTTCAAACTTTTTGAATGCTTCACCACTTATTCGACGACTGAAAAATAATTTAAACGAGTTTAAGTACCTTTGAATAACTGCGGACCTGTTTGTGAGTTGGCTCCTGTATATTTCTCCACTTCTAACTGCGTGCCTCATGATTTGTAAGCTGCTTCAATTTCGGATCCCATTCTGACACCATGTTGCATGTCTCTTGTGTATTCAAATGAGACACTGAGGCATGAGATGGGTTCAAGTTGTTTATTGTACATAAACACATCAGGAGCTGTTACTAGAATATATCCTTCGAACTTCGTAAGCTGATTGACACTCACATGCGCATCTCCATTCAAGCTTGCACCCACTCTGACTGACTATAAATAAGGGCACTGATCTTGCACGTGCCCAGTAACATATGCACATTCTGTCTACAAACAGTGGCTGACTAGGTACAATACACAGAATGATCTACAGCTCCTAAAAATGCTTTTAAAACAACAGCATAACATAACTCCTTCTGTATAGGTCACCGTCAAATATCTGCTTGAACTAAACTTAACTCATATTTTACAAGTATCCTTTCTCACTACAGGGATGTCTACCCCAACTCAGGACCCTCCATTGATTCCACAGCCCATCATACTTCCAGTAAAGCCCTACAACTGATAACTCTAAACCTACAAAGCATCATGAACAAAATCACAAGCTTCCATGCTTGGATTTCCCAAACCCAACCTGATATAGTTGCTACTACTGAAACTTGGCTCAAACCTTTCATAAAAGATACTGAATTTCTCCCATCAGGCTACAACTGTCTTCAATCTGACAGGCCACGTGGCATTGCCATACTCTATTCCAACCACTAAAACATTGTCCCCTACTCTATCCCCATACCTCAATTTGAATCTGCAGAAATTCTCATTGGGTATCTCCAATTAAATAACACTAAAAGAACCTGTATAGACAATCTCTACATTCCCCATGGACATAACATTCCTATACTAGAAAAACTCCTCGCCTGGACATGTAAAACTATTCAAAATGAAACACTCATCCTAGGTGATGTTAACATTGATTGGTTAGAACTTACCAAAAAACAGTCCACCTCCAACATAAACCTGTTGTCCTACACCCAAGTAGTAACAGGCATTACCAGACCAAACAAAACCATAAACAATGGCTCTATACTGATTGGATTCTACTGTCTGACCCGAGTAAAATGTCAGTTACAGGCACATTACCTCAAATCATAAGTGATCATCTACCTGTTTATATCCTTTGGAAATACTCCCCCACCCACAATACCCACCAGTATAAACTAACCAGAAACCTATCCAAGTTCAGCCCACAAACCGAGAGTATGGACCAAACATTATAATTATGGCCTAATTACTTATTAGCAATTAAAAAATGAGTTGCTATCATTGGATTGACTAGGAATGGCTGAGTCAGTTAGTCAGAGTTTTGATAATATATAATGTATAACAGTGTAGTTGGTACAACCTGATACAGAACAGTTTGTTAGTGTCTTTCGGCTTTTCCCGGTTAGGGGTTGCCACAGCGGAACTCCGGTCCGCTAATGATTGGCAGTAGATTTTTACGTACTGGCTTGCCTGGCCTAACGCACAACCTTCAGCCAAGGATCGCCCACTCACGCATGTCGCCACACAGAAGACACTCTAACTGAGAATCGAACGGGCAACGTCTAACTGTGAGGCGACAACGCTACTGCAGCACCACCACCGTAGTATTACAACCTGATACAGAACAGTAAATTCCAAAAATAAATTCCCAGTATGGTAGAATTATGATTTGACCAGATACAGATTATATAATAGGAAAAAGATGGCTTCTTGTGTTTGCTATCAATTTCCAAATAAGTTTAATAAAAAGAAGTTAAGGTTGAAAAGCAAGAAACTATCACTAAGTATAAGAAATTCAAAAAAATAAAATATGAAAAGTTGTTGGCAAATTATCACACACCAAAAAAACATTATGACTATATTAATTCCTTCAGGAATGAAACCGCTCATATTAATTATATTTTTTGTAGATGGGTCAATGATTAGTGATCATGAATTCATAGCTAATAAATTTAATAAATATTTTACTGGCTTTGGCATTGATATGAATGATTGTTATTCTCAATTTGTGGAAGAAAGAATTGATTCTATGAAACAGTGTCCTAATATTACTGAAGATATGTTATTAAGAGCCTTAAATAACATTAAATCTGATACATTGAGTGAACCAGATTGTATTCCTGGAATTTTGTTGGTTAACATAACAGATTATTTAGTAAGTATATTAACTGGGACATTTAATTCAATGATCTGTAATGAATACATATCAAGATCTTTGAAGAAATCAGTAGTTAATGGAATTCTTAAATCTGGAAATAAAATTGCATTAGAAAATTATTGTCTAGTAAGTTTAACACCAATATTTTCAATTGTTCTTCCCTCAGTTCTTCATGCTTTTATGATTACATCTCTAGTGCTATAGAGATGGGAATTAGTACAAGTGTAATCTATTTGGATTTAACCAAAACTTTTGATTTACTATCATTCCATCCTGTTGATTTGGCATTCGACCAGTATAATGTTGTTCAGTACTTATGTAGGCGGATTAATCATTGGCTGAAAGGTAGAACTCAAAGAATAGGGATTCAAAGAAAACTCAGATCCAGTACTGGCAAGTACTGGTGAGATCAGATGTTCCTTAGGGATCTGTTCTCAAGCTTAGTTGTTTAAAATCATTTTGCCTCTATTCCGCAGGATGATCATTGCTTAAGTATTATGATTGTAAAATTGGCTTTTTGCTAATAATGACAATTTTACTACTAATAACGTTTTAATATGCTTGTGTAAGTGGGCTAGTACATTTAGTCTCTCATTTAGTGAGAAAAAGTGCAATGCCATGTGTTGGTAAATAAACATTAAGGAGATCTATTACATTGTCTACATTTGATTTATTTGAATTTGGTAAATATAAGGATCTTGATACACTGATTGATTTCTCTGGTTTGAAGGCTTAGAGACAGATGGGTTTGATTATTAAAACTTTACAAACAGAGAGAGGTTACAGTTTTAGCTAGTTTATTTAAGGTATATATCAGACCAGTTTTGGAATCCAGTACAGTGTTCCATATTCTTAATCGACAGCTTAATTGTATAGAAGCAGTACAATGTAAATTTACAGGGATAGATGTGTTTCAGTGGGTCTTTATACCTCCATTATAGATATATTAGGGGTCAGTTTTTTTTTTTGCTTATAGGGTACTTAACTCTTTTCATCAGTATTTATTGGGTTTGTAAGTAGAGAATAATCCAAAGACCTATAATCATCATAATTTATAATTCTGTTTAGAGTTACATAATAAAAAGAATATAATTTGTTATTTAGCACATAGGATGGTAAAGTTATGCCATTCTCTCATATCTTTCTGAGAATGCACCACCAATCATCAGTGGCCATCTCTCTTAACACTACATGTTCTATCTAGGTCCTCATGTGGACGTTGAGAAATTTGGAGGGGGCATTTGTGTTATGTGATCAATGAGAGAGAGAGAAACAAATATAAAGTTCAAATTGTTGACTAACACACCTTTAATACTCAAACTAACCTCCCCCCAAGTCATACACAGGTGTGCAAACACCAGAGGTAAAGCATGGAAGACATCTGCTTCACTAGAAAAAACACAAACATACTCCTAGGAAATCTTGCCAAAATGTCCACTGGAAGACTCAAAGATTCAGTTTGACCAAAGATTCCACCTAAATAATGATAAACATTTTTAAAATTCAGTTAAAAAAATAACAGGCCGTGCTACCAATAGCAACCTACTTCTTCACAGATTCATTCTTTCTTCTCTAAGTAGCCTCTCTACAATAGACTTTCTCAAAGAATTTTCACACATTCCTGCTTCCTTGTCCATGTAATAACTTCTTACAATTCAAACTTCAAAAAAACCCTGCCTTCACAAATCCATTTTCCTATGAAACTATTAAAACAAAGAATATTTAAAAAATTCCCTCAGATGCTCTAACAGGCTATGATGTTGGTTTATCTGTCTCTGTAAAGAACATCTAATGATCTACTGCATCTCTTAAAACTCTATTATCAGCTGTATCTGACCAAAAACATCATTCCCAACCTTTGGAAATGAAGCATAATCAAACGAGTCACTGAAGTTTCGAGGACTGCCTCTATAATAGACTTCTAGCCTATCTCCAGCTTCCCTAAGCTTCATAAAATCTTCAAAAAAATAATGTACTCTTGGGTTTGTGAATAGTTAATCAGAGAGAGGGAGTGCTGTCTCCCTCTCAATGTTGCTTTTGGTCAGGAAGAGGTACCCATGAGTGCCTTCTACTGTTGAGAGTTCCAAATATCCATGTTATCTGCAAAGGTGGTTTCTTCACATCATTGACAATCACAGAGAAAAAAATCCCATTACCTATCCTTGAAGAACCAGTTGTTATGGGATAAACTTGTTAGTGCAAAGGTTCTGTGAGCACACTAAAGCATCTGTTACATAGATAGTTTGTAAACCCGTTTAGAGTTATTGAGTTTACAGGCTTTAAGTAGCCACTTCAGTTTAGGGCAGTTAGTGCAACTAGTAATGATTCTGCAAGGGATGGACAAAGGTCAAAATCTATATACTAGGATGTTAAATATTGATCCAGTCAGCCCATAAAAAATATTGAACTATAACAAATGTTAGTATAAACATTAATTGAGAAAATGTAAAAATTCCAATTAAGCAACTCTTAATTTATTGATAATATAGAAATATATCTGATTAGATGAATATTTAACACCCGAGTATATAGGTAATTTTTGCAAAGATTTTTACATATTTTAAATGGTTTATTTATTTAATACTATTTTACTTTATTTCTGATAGTAACTGTTGTTACTTTAAGATGAATAGTTTTTAAAAACTCAGTCATATGACCATTAGACTCATCATCTCAGTTTCATAGTTGAGATATGTCTGTACCCATTAGCTCTTTATGAGAAGACAGAATTTCTCAAAGAATTGTCACACCTTCCTGCTTCCTTGTCCATGTAATAATGGTATATGGTTTTGATACCATATATCTGCTCATTAAGAAAAACAAGTTAGAAATTGAAAAGCTGTAAAAGGAAGTAAATGATCTGAACTCTAAAGTCACCACATATTTATTATTTCAGGAACAGAAGCAAATCACAGTAGTGTTTTCACTACAACAGATTAACAGTAAGACTGGTTACACAAGTTTCCTGTTCATGAAGTCTGAATGACAAAATCAAAAGCTGAAGCTAGACAGTTGCTAAACCCGACTTTTGTATTTTAAAGTTTATATATTTTGGACAGTCACTAATTAAACCTGTGTTTTACGCTTTTACATTTCGTTGGTGGATTTACCTCTGGACCTCTTAGTAGTGTGCACTTTATGCTCTTTTGGGGTTTTGTAGATTTTTTGGTGGTTCTTATCACACACACACATGCCGTCACTTTTGGTTTGTGGCTATTTTGGTGTTACTGAAATCCTGAGCGATTTTGGAGTCCTGCCTCGTTAATATGATGTCTCAGTTCATCTCAAGTGTAAACACACAGAGGAGTATTATTATTACATCATTGAGTCACAGTGAATTGCATGTTAAACTAAGAAATGAGCAAGGAGTTTACAACAAATGACCTACTTCAGCTGGAAGTCTTCAAGCAAGAGAAAGCTGTCCACCACAGGGAGTTTTACTAGGTACTGATTCTAATGTTTAAATACTCCTGGCCAAACAGGTCTTTTGACTGGTACTGATATGAATGTTCTTTGTTGCCACCTCTTTTGATTTTGGAACTTGGACTTAACAGAAACTTGTTCTTTTGATTCCCCTCACAAGGAGAACCATGCTGATCTCTTAAGACTTTGAAAGGAAACTGATGAGACTGCATGGTGTACAAATTGACAATCAATATTTTGAAGAGTGTATCAGAAAAAAAACAATGTTCTGCAAGGATTAGGTGTAAATAGGTTTCCTAATGGTACCGGTAAAGACTCTCTGTTCTATAAGGACTTTGTAGCTTTATATGACCAGCTTGGTTTTGATACCATATTTCTGCTCATTAAGAAAAACAAGTTAGAAATTGAAAAGCTGTTAAAGGAAGTAAATGATCTGAACTCTAATGTCATCATATATTTATTAATTCAGCAACAGAAACAAATGCATAGTAATGTTTTCAATACAACAGATAAACATGGTGATATATTAAAACAAAGGAAGAACATTTGAAGAGATATTATCCAGCACTCTTATAATACTGCTGACTAGGTGTGTACTAAGAATTCAAACACTGTTAACAATTGTTCTAATGGGGCCTCTTAGCAACAGTACTTTAGAAGCTAGCACAGACATTGGGACTAGTTTTAATATTAATAATAATAATGACTTTCCTCCTCTTAATAGGACTGAAAGACTAGCAGGTAGATTTAAAGACACAACTGAACAAGATTTGCATATTCATCACTATAAACAGAATGAATTTAAAGTTTGTTATTTTTTTAAGACTGGAACAAATCCTAAATGGGAAGGAACAGAGGGTGAGGGTGAAAAAGATAAAATGCAAACTGTAACAACAATGAACAAAATAATCTTGAAGGTATTACATCTAGTCATAATGGATTTATGTTGACCCACAATGGTCATAACTTTTTTGACTGTAGTAAATATTCCTTCTTTTTTCTTTGTTTGAAAATGGCTTCACTTTCATATCTACAAAAAAGTTTGATTTAGTGGATAACTTAACAGAGCTTAGATTATACACTAGGAAATTAAAATTATCTATTGTTCTCACCGCCTCTGCTAAGTCTATTACCTGGGATAGGATGTTTAGAAAGAAAAAGTGCTTTTAACCCAGTTTTGAACCCCCTTATAGCAGCTTTTGAAAACGCCTGTGGAAAAAAAGATTTGTATAAATTAGCTAGCAAAAGGAATAACTACTGGAATTTCAACCTTAATTCAGATAAGAAAATGTTGTTGAAAACATTAATGAATGACAGGTCTGTTCATATTATAAAGCCCAACAAGGACAGAGGCAATGTACTGTTTCATTCTATTGATTACTCTTCAGTTATGTTTGATATGCTCCAAAACACCTCAACTTATAGCCACAATTTTAGAGGTGAGGATAATGTGGCCTATAGGGGCATTGATCTATTTTTACAAGATTGTCTAAAGCAAATATTTATTTCTCCAGCTATGCTTGATTTTCTTACACTGTATAACCTGATTGTTCCAGTCTTTTTTGGGGTACCAAAGGTTCACAAAAACATTGGTAGGCCCCCTTTTAGACCCATTGTAGCAGCTCAAAACCTACTTCCTGGCAGTTTTTATAGACAGAATGTTGAAACCTGCTTTCACAGCTTCCACATACATACTGAAAGATTCATGGGGTTTTCTGGCCAGGCTTAACACTGATAATTGGCACCCCAAGTTGATGTTTTTAACCATAGATGATGTAGACCTAGTTGTTGTAGTCCTACGGGTGGCCGCGGTGGTGCAGCAGTTAGTGTTGTTGCCTCAGAGCAAGAGGTTCTCCTGTTTGATTCTCGGCTGGGGAGCCTTTTGTGTGGAGTCTGCATGTCTTCCCTGTAGTCACATGGGTTTCCTCTGGGTGCTCCGCTTTCCTTCAGCATTCCAAAGACATGCAGTAGGTGGATTGGACACTCTAAATTGGCCGTAGGTAAGAAAGTATATGTAAGTGAGTGGTATGAATGAACTACCATGGCAGGGCTTGCCACCTGGTGGTGTAAACCTTGGTTTGAGATGATCGTCACTGCTGAAGTGACATCCCAACCCGATGTGCAAAAACTGGAAAAGGAGTTGAGGATGGATGAATGGATGGGATGTTATAGCCCTAGTTACTTGCATCGCCCAGTCAGAAGGCATGGGGTATTTTCAAGGAGCTATTTCCCAATTAGATTTTCTGTCTTCAAGATATATACAGGTATTAACAGATTTTATGAATATACTCTTAGAAAATAATTTCATATATTTTGAAGGGGAGATATACAGACAAGTAGGAGGTGCAGCTGTGGGGGCAGCTTGTGTCCCTGTGTATGCCAGTTTGATAATAGGAAACCAGTTTTGTTTAATAGTACAACACTGTTTAGATTATATTTTTATCCTATTGAGTGGATCTGGGGAGGATTTGCATCAATGTATCATTTTTTGGTTTTGGTATTATTTAGGAGAGATACTTTAGACAGAGAAGTCAGTTAGTTCATACTGATATGCAAAAAGTCATCGCAGTGCAGTTCACATACGTTTTGTACATACACACTAGAGTGAGTGCAGAGGTCAGGTCAAATGTTCAGCAATCCAGAATATTAATTATATTAATAGGAGGAAAGGAATAATTATGAATATAATGAGTGCAGAAACTGTAGACATTATAATTCAGACTATTTCAGTTTATAAACACTGTTATTGGAAACAATAAGATTTGATTCAGATACTGTTGACATAATACAGTCCGAATACAAATTTACGGACTGTATAATGACTGCAGATGCTACAGACATTATAATTCAGTCGATTGCAGTTTATCAGCACTGCTATTGGAGACAGTGAGATTTGACTTAATTATTGTTGACATCTACATCCACTGTACATAATAAAACATTCTTAATTGAACTACAGTATATGCAGACTTTTATTCTGAAAGGTACAAAAATATATGGCACATAAAGAAGAGAGTGACACCTGTTCAGCACTGTTATGGGGTAACTAAAAGATAAAGATAAAGACATTTATTCCAGCCTCATTCCAGCTTCTTCCATTTATTTAAAGTTTATTCCAGTATTATACAGTCCTTTCAATTCTTACAATGGCAGGGCATTTTTTTTGGGCAAAATAATGAAGAAACGCCTACCATAACTCAAGTCAGTGCTGTTATTAGCTCTATAGAAAATGATTTTCAGCATGTCTATAAAGGGTGTGCCATTCCAGCATCAAAAACATGGTAGAGCCAGCAAACAGTGGACAGCAATCAGTTTATTGATGGAGGATGGAGAAAAACAAACCGGTTTCGGTCGTTAGGCCTTCCTCAGTGTCAAACCAGATGATTTGTCTCTCATCGTTTAGGGTAAAGAGAAATGACAAATGGTATCCTTCATCGTTTACAAGAAAGGAATTTTGGAAAAATGTACTGATTAATACAGACGCATCAATTTCAGTTACACACACACCACTACATGAGAACACAATTGCAGTTTTAATGTTGTTAGGATTTAAAGTGTCAAAGGATACAGCAGTGAGAAGTTATAAGTGTGACTGCACAGTACTAAGTATGGACATGTCATCATACATGTTGTTTTAGACTTCAGTAACAAGATTTTATGGAGAAATAAAATGGTACAGAATGTACAGTAGTTCAAACAGATGATACTAGTAAGATACAGATTCGTTAAATGTATTTTTTAGACAAAAATGCAGTATTCTCTTTGCATAAGCCTATCTTCATTTTATATTTTACATGCAGTTTCAATAGAAAGGAATGTTTCAGTAGAAATGAATAACTTTCAGTCAAGAATATTGATGAGAATAAAATGTGCTAACAGAATGTGTGATACAAACAGATCTTGTTTAGATGGTACAAGGTTTGGGAACCAGGGTTAAAAAGGTGTGTAGAATTTGTAGGAAATTTACAGGGTTTTGATATTACTTCATACAATGTCTTCTTATGACTAACCCTAACTTAATTAGCATCCTGAGTTCTCGAATCTACTGTGCTTTTAACTCTCTACAAAATTATATTCCTGCTATCTTCCTTCCTTTTCCTTCCCTTTAATTTTAAAATCCATCTCCTGTAATAAATAAACAAACAAACTGCCATCTGCTTATTGGCTATGTTTTACCTAGTACTATGTATTGAATATTAACAACTGAGAATATTGTAAATGGCATTTAATAGCTATTTGTACATGCTGTATATTTGTAGTTTTAGAATCTGTATGTACTTTTTAATACTTTTTTTATATGTCTCACATATAATGTGTGGATGGAGCTTTTCTCCCCGGGCCTCTGCTGAAAATGGTTTTCTGACCCAATCGGACTTTCCCAGTCAACAAATGTCAATAAGTAAATAAATAATTTAGGAGAGATACTTCAAACACAGAGGTCAGTTAGTTAGTCTGGACTGATACACAGAAAGTCATTGTGGAGCAGTCCACAGATGTTTGGTACAGACACAAGAGACCGAGTGCAAAAGTCAGGTCAAATATCCAGCATTCCAGAAAATTAATTATATTATTCAGGAGGAAAGGAATAATTCTGAGTATAATGAGTGCAGAAGCTATAGGCATTATAATTCATTCTATTTCTGCTTATCAGCATTGTTAATGGAGACTGTAAGATTTGATTTGAATATTGTTTGTACAGAATTTATGGATAGTATGATTATAATTCAGTCTATTGCAGTTTATCAGCACTGTAATTAGACAGTAAGTGTAGACCAACTTTTATTTTGAAAGGTACAAGAAGAGTTGTCAGATAAAGGAGACTCTGGCACTTGTTCAGCACAGCTCTGGGTAATTAAAAGATTAAAGATAAAGACATTCATTCCAGCCTCATTCCATTTTCCTCCAGTTATTTCTACTTTATTTCGGTATTTTACAATGCTTTTAATTCTTACACTGACTTTAGGGAAAGCCTGGGAAACCCATTTAGAATAAAAAGAGCTTCTCTAGCAAATTAATTTAAATGGAGAGCCAGATCTGAATGGAAATAATTCTATATTACCAGTGTTGAAATTAAGAGCTGGTAAACTGTAATTTTTATAGTTTATCAATTACTGTTTACACTAACATTTGTTATATTTCACAATTTTTATAGTTTGATTAGATCAATATTTAACAGTCTAGTATATAATTTCTAATACAGTTACATTCAATATGATCACATTTTTGAAGTGTTTGTATTCAGTTTAATTTCGCAAAAAAAGTTTGTATTTTAAATTGTTTATTTAATTCTACATTACTTTATTTCTGCTAGAAAATAAATGATGTTACTTTAAGATGAATGTGACGCCCGTGCCCTGGCCCAGCAATCAAGGAGCCTCAATCCTCGCCACTAACACCAGTGAGGGGCGTCTCATATAGGAGGAAAGGATAACAAATACATGCAGTAAAGTGCAATTTCCCTTAAGAGCATACAGAGATCACAGTCAGTCCGGGGCTAGTCGCTCCCTTGCTCTCCAGGTCCCCAATAAGACTCTCCACTGGCACAGCTATAGGGTCCAGATATCAGCCTAGTGGGCAAGCTAAAACCTCTAGCACCCTCTCTGTCTAACCAGTTCTTTGTGTCCCTGCCCAAGTAGCTGACACACACACACACACACTCACACACTTTGAGAAGAGTTTATACAACCACACAGACACTCCTGGGGAAGGCTGGCACAGGTTCTCCAGCTGTGCCCCCTTTTCCCAGACAATACGGCAGTACCCTTCCACCACCCACTAATAATTATCAGCTACTCAAAGGCCCTTAAGAGGATGCCCAATTATTACTGTGCAATATTATTATTCAATTGGTAGTATGTCTAAATGGTCAAGGCTTATTAGAGTGAATTGGTACAGGATCCTTATATACATGCAATTGTACTCTTAGAGCTTAAGTTATCTCTACACAAAACAGCCACAGTTGAAAGGTTTTAAAATATTTAATAATAAATAATAAAAACACAAGACAATACTTCTTACTACACAGTGCTATTCAAGAGTTCAGAGATCACAGAGAAATGCTTAAAATAATTCAGTAGTACAGTTCTGATATCACAAAAAACAGTCTAATATTTCTAGTTTCTAGCTATTTCTAAGAGAAAACATAAATCTAAGATAAACTTACATATAGAACACATACAGTGCTGATGAGTTGGATGGTCAAGACAAAAATGCTTAATAATCTCTGATTCTCTCTGTTTTTAAAATCACATTCCTGGTTCCCATTACATCATTCTTCACACTTCCCTGGGTTCCCAGGCTCACAGAAACTACATTTACATTCTTAACATCTCCTTCTGTTATCTTGCAGCTGGTCAGGAAGCACAGCAATAAAAATATATTTGCATGTTTAAATCTAGCAAATTAACTCTTGGTTAAAACAACATAAAGCATGTCTTCATCTAGGCAGGCTGAAACCGACTTTAGATCAAAGGGTCACAGCATGATTTACTTGGTCAGCTTTCTGCCAGCAGAGTGTACTGTTGTTACATTAATATTTACAGATGACAGAATTATCTCCAAAATTCTATCTGGCTAGGCTGGCAGCCTTCACATTTCTCCACCCCCTGGGGAACTCAAGCTAGTTTTCAAGTGACCCTTGAGAAATGCTGCTTGAGAGGATTAGGTCTATCTGAGTGTACCTTACCCCATTCCCTGTCTTGAGAGCCCATCTGCATTGGCATTGCTAATCTCACTGCGGTGCTGCACTTCTATATCATATGCTTGCAACCCTAGGCTCCATCTTAGCAACTTGGCATTTTGCTGGCTGGCTCTGTGTACCCATGTTAGGGGGTTGTGATCTGTCATAACAGTGAATTTCCTTCTATACAGATAAGGCTGAAGTTTCTGCAGTGCCCACACTATGGCTAGACATTCCTTTTCTACAGCTGCATAGCATTCCTCTCTGGGTTGGAGCCTACGACTGAGAAAAACCACTGGGTGCTCTTCTCCCTCTGAATAAATCTGGCTAAGTACAGCCCCCAGCCCTTGGTTCGAAGCATCCACCTGCACAACAAATTCTTTGCTGTAATCTGGACTGGCTAACACAGGGGGTTCACCAAAAGCTTCTTTAAGCTTCTGGAATGCCTGCTCACTTGCTGGGGTCCACACTACCTTATTTGACCTGTTCTTCCTTGTCAGGTCTGTGAGGGGAGCAGCTATGGTACTATAACTGGAGATTAACTTTCTGTAGTACCCTGCTGTCCCTAAAAATGCCCTCATCTGCATTTTAGTAACAAGTGCAGGCCATGCCTGAATGTCTTCCACTTTGGCAGGTTCTGGCCTTATCTTTCCACTCCCCACTCTATGTCCTAGGTAGGAGACCTCTGCCATACTCACTTGACATTTGCTCGGCTTAATGGTCAACCCTGCCCTCTGTAGTCTGTCCAGCACCTTCCTGACATGTTGAAGGTGCTCTTGCCAAGAAATGCTGTAGATGGCAATATCATCTAGGTAAGCAAGGGCAAACCCTCCTGCTCCTGCTATGATATGATCTACCAGCCTCTGGAAAGTTGCTGAGGCATTCTTCATCCCAAAGGGCATCTTTGTGAACTCATACAAGCCAAAAGGAGTCACAAAGGCTGATTTCTCTATAGCACTGGGAGTCAAGGACACATGCCAGTAACCCTTGGTCAGCTCAATGGTTGTAAGATACTTAGCCCCACCCAGCTGCTCTAGGGCCTCATCTGTCCTAGGCATGGGGTAAGCATCTGACTCTATGTGACTATTTAATTTCCTGTAGTCCACACAGAACCTGGTGCTGACATCCTTCTTTGGCACCAGCACCACTCTGGAGGCCCAGGGACTCTTGGACTCTTGAATCACCCCTAGTTCCAACATCTCCTGTACCTCCTCCCTCAGAGTCTGTTTGACTCTCTCAGGCACTCTATAAGGGGCCTGCCTAATAGGCCTTTGGGGTCCTGTATCCACCTGGTGCTGCCCCAGGTGGGTGCATCCTGGTTTCCCAGTGAACATGTCCCCAAATTCCTAAAACACTGCTCAGATTTCTCAAACCTTGGTAGGAGATAGCTACTGGGTCATTGCTACCCCTTACACTGAGGTGTCAGCCCGATCCTGACTGAGGAGATCAGTCCTCTGATTTACCTCGGACTCCTCCCGCAATCCACTGCAGATTCTCAGCACAAGGGCCTCCCTATCATGCTAAGGTTTCATCATGTTAACATGGTACAATTTGTGTCCCTGCCTTCTGCCTAGCAGTTCAACCATGTATTTAACATCACTTACCTTTCTTACCACTTTGTAGGGTCCCTCCCAAGCTGCTTGCAACTTGTTGTGTCTGACATGAATGAGAACCATTACCTGCCCCACAGCATACACTCTAGCTCGAGCATTCCTGTCATAACACACCTTTTTCTGTTGTTGGGCGTATGTCATTTTCTCCAGGGCCAAGCACATGAGTTCCCTTGTCCTGAGGTTTAGGACGTATGCCACAACAGACTCAAGGTGAAACTTGCACTCACCTTCCCACTCAAATTAAATCTAGAGGTCCCCTCACCCTATGCCCATACAGCAACTCAAAGGGTGAAAAACCTGTGGATTCCTAAGAAACCTTTCTGTAAGCAAACAACAGATGGGGCAAATATTTGTCCCACTCCCTCTTAAACTGATCTGCAAATGTCCATAGCATGGACTTGATTGTAGAGTTTAACCTCTCAACAAGACCATTAGTCTGGGGATGGTAGGGGGTGGTCTTCATGTGCTTTACCCCACAGGGCTTCCACAGACAAGCCAGCAGGTCTGACATGAAATTGGCACCTCTGTCAGTCAGTATTTCTTTTGGGAAACCTACCCTGCTGAAAATCTCTAACAAAGCATTTGCCACCTTCTCTGCCTCAATGGAGGACATAGCCACTGCCTCAGGGTATCGTGTAGCATAATCCACTACCACTAGGATATACTTTTTCCCTGTGGAACTTGGGGTACTCAGAGGACCCACAATATCCATAGCTACCCTCTGAAATGGCTCTTCAATCACAGGCAAAGGCACCAAAGGAGCTCTCACCTTGCCTCATGCCTTGCCTACCTTTTGGCACTGCCCACAGGTCCTGCAGTACCCTGTTACATCTCTGGAAATTTCACGCCAATAGAAGTTCTGCATAATACGCCTCTTTGTATGTTTTATGCCCATATGGCCTGCAAAGGGAATATCATGGGCTATGTCTAGAATTGCCAGATGGTAGGCGCTAGGCACTACCAACTGCTGTACTCTCTCACCTTCTAGCCCTCCCTCAGGGGTCCACTCTCTGTATAGTAACCCTTTGTCCCAGTATACAGATTCCCCCTTTCCTTGAGAATTAGGTGCCTCCCTAGCCACCTGCCTCAGGCCTTGCAATGTAGGGTCTGAGAGCTGAGTCTGTCTCAACCCTCTCCTTGTAACCCTTCCCAGCTCCCCTTCCACAGGAAGTCTGTCATCCTCTGACAGTGGTGCCTCACTGTCAGCCTGGGTACTACTACTCACCTCTACCTTTGTAGTCACTCTGTCCAAGGGGCCATTAATACCCACAAGCAGCTGTGGCTCACCTTCAGTCTCACTGCTACAGTGTAGCTCACTCCCTGTAGTAAACACCTCTTTCTTGTTTCTTGGAGGATATTATAGGACACTTTTAAGAGAACACAATGTATGAATTGCTATAGTCCTGGTCAGTATTGTTTTGCTGATTAAATTTCTTAATTTTTTTAAACAATTTATGTAACAGCTATTAATTGTACATTATGTATACATCATGTGCTGAGCTTTTACAAAGAGCCATTATATCAAAGCTCTGTTTCACAAGAGATTAGCATGCACTACATCACTGCAAGAAGATGTTTATGAAATACAAGCTTTATTTATGAATATTGTCTAATGCTTTTACCTTCCTACCTTTCACAAACTAGTCCCTCAGGTCATCTACTGGCTCACTCATTCTTCCATCTTTCCCGATATAGAATCTTACACCTCCCTCTGACTCTTTCATCCTGCATGGAAAATAGGGTCTATATCACATCATTGAATGCACAAGTGTTCGAACAATGTAATATCGAACCGGGAAGTTCGAAATGCAAGAAGTATGAACACACAGAACAGCGATTTTTTTCCCAGGGAAAAAAATTGCTGCTCTGGTACAAAAACAAAAAAACACATACACTTTAAACTTATACTAATGTGCGGGGCTTTGCCCCCCACACCCTCCAATGTGGGGGGCTGTTCCGCCTACACCCCCCCTACTTAAATATACCAACTCCGAGATCGCACCACAGTAGAGGAAATAGCAAAGCCGCAAAAATGGCCCATGGATTTTTTTCCCTGGGATGATTGATGGTACACCAGTGTGGCAGGGGACAAAAGTAGTATCAGACTTGGTCATTCATCTGGTTGTGTATCCAAATAGCGTGACACAAATCTGACATACTGAGTAATCCTTAGTGTAATGACTAAAGCCTTTAAGGTAATGTTACTGGGTGGTGTTGTCAATTTGAAGATCAGTGCTATATCGCAGCACTGCTGTTGTAGTACCATGGTCCCCCCTCCCCCAGTTCTCTCCATACTCCCTTGTCACCACTAAAAGGAGTCTTTTGCCACATGGAATTGCACATTATTTGAACTAAATTAACCTAGGGCTTATCTGGAACATAGCTTTCAACTTCTTAGCACAAAAAATCTGGACAAAGTCAAAACTAATCAGGGGACAAAGCCTCAAAAATAGGGACAAATTTTGAATATTGCTCTTATAAACTTAGAATGATGCTAGAATAATAGGTCTTGTGTTGCCATGCATTTTCTGAAGGATGTGAAGTCTGAAACTCAAATGCCTGTCATTATTTAGGGAATTTAGTTCTCACTGATTTGCAAAAAATCCAGTAAACCCCAAACTTTATGAGGAACAGACCAAAAATAGGATGCAAAAATATAGATATGTGAAAATCAGTTGAGAGGAATGACCTCCGAACCAAGGTGGCTAAGGGTCATTGTAAAATACATGCACATGTGGGTACATTTTCAATAGAAAATGTCTTTTTATGCTTCCATTTATTGCCATTTCCTGTATATTAATCTGACCAGTTTAATTCAGTGAAGTCTAGAATGCAGTTTGTCATGGCTAGAAAATATTAATTTTCTATAAACAAGGTTAAAAAAGATCCAGAAAGGAAGCATTTATCTGTAATAGATATTGACATACTTTGGTGTTGAACTGCAGCAATGTTATAGGAGGTGGTGACTATATGATGCAGCAAACATCATGAAAGCCTTGTTTTAAAGTACATTGAGTGTCATAACTTTCAAAGCTCAAGTGTACTAACCAAACGAATATGTGACTCGAAGTTTTGTATACAATGCACATTCAATAGGCTAAAGCTTATGGTAATTCCCAGAGAAAATAATACTATGCATATGGCATCAAGCAGGAGATATGTATGTGTGGAGGGTCAGCAGAAATAAAATTTGTATGGCATCACGCAGGAGATACATGTGTGTGGGGGGGTCAGCCGAAATAAAAAGCTGACATGTACTGAGATGGGTACTCTGTAACTTTTAAAAGTTACATTTTAATCCATTACATTTACATCAATATGCTAACTAATAAATGCCCCCCCCCCCCATTACACTGCTGTAGTATAGTAGCAGCACAAGTCAGCATTGACAAATGCTTATTTTATTTTAGGTTTAGTGTTGTCTGTATATCCTGCTATAACATTTTATGTTGGTTTAGCATTTTGCTTTGTATTAATGAGGTAGCTATAGTGTGCTAGAATCTTGTGAATTGTTCCTAGTTGATTTAGTCTGGTAGACATCTTGTTCCAAAATTACTTAACTCTAGGACGATTCTGCAACAGGTTTTTTATATTGGTTATGAATCACTTGCATGTAAGGTGGACCTTGGAAATTGACAGCCAAATGATGAGATTTTGGGAGGTGAGTGCTTGAAGTTATGGCTAATTATATAGTGTGTATGCTGAGACTTCTGGAATCAGATAGACTTGTAAGAATTGTCCCAGAATTACTCCTAGTGCACATCCGCCATCTGCTTTGAGGATCAAGCCAATCTATTTAATATATCATTGTATAACACTGTAATGGGGGTTTTAGAAGATTTATTCTTGAACCATAGAGATGGTAGGCTTGTGCTTTTAACATTGGTGCAACAGGTAGCATACTTGCCTTTGGTGCAGAAGGCCATGGGTTTTATACCCACTAGGGTTACCACCTGTCCCTCTATGCAAGGGACAGTCCCTCTTTGAGAAGTTGTGTCCTGCGGGAAAAAATGCAAAATGGCAAATGTCCTGAGATTGTAGGACAAAAAATATTCCCCAAGTTTTCTTTAATACTTCATAAAATAGTTATTTTGTATCTGAAACACCTACATGTTGTATGGAATAGCACAAGCAACTCAAATTATATCAGAATAAGCTTTTACTTTGGCAAAAAGTGAAGTTCTGTACTCTGCACTGGTCGTGGGTATGCTTTGTACTGCAAAATCTCATGTTTCTACACAAAATGTCCCACTTTGGGCATTTGAAAAGGTGGCATCTCTAATACCCACACCAGAAAGATTGCTCACATTGCAGTGCAGCATACGGGAGGTGCTGCAGTCCAGACCGTGATGTATTTTGGATGGGATGTTAAATCGAGGCCGTATCTGCTTGAGTTGGTGGCAGTTCAGGTGGATGTAGAATAATGCACAACACGTAACGAAAAGACCAGGGGAAGTTCCCCCTATGCCCTGGCAAAATTTCTCATTGCAGTATAAATACCACCTCAAATCTCCAGTGAAAAGAGGCTACTAGCCTTGTTAGAGCAACCCAGTCAGCAAGGGTTAAAAAATAAAATAACCTATGACTGACTATTTTGTATTGATGGGTAAACACATATCTATCAGTTACAAATCCCACACTTTAATTAGTGCTGGTGCATTTGTAAACCTGCCATTACTGAGAAAGTCTTCTGTTAACTTATCCCATGACTTTACAGAACAAAATAACAGCATTTTACCTTATAAATAAATGCATCAGTATTTATTGGTTGACATTAGATAAATTCCCTCTCTTGTTGCACTAGATGTCCTCAATCAAATATACTGTGGGTTTGAAGCCAAGTATTTATAAAGGATATTGCTTTGACACTTATTACAGGCCATTTGATTGTCTCTGTAGGCTTTGGTTTAGCTTTATACATGTCCTACTCTGACACTTTCATCAGACTTAGGAGTTTGGACCTGTTCTATCTCTTGGACATGCCAGTTTCATTAGAGTCTGTGCCTACTATAGCTCCAGACATTGTAATACTACCATGATCTACTTGAATAGAACTTTTGAAAGCTTGGAGATATAATGTTAATAAAAGCAAAGTTTATCTTAATGGAATCAACTCTGGCCCAAAAGTTGAACTGAAATTTCACCTATTTTTTTTCATCTCATAGGTATTTGCTAGGCTATTCTGTATGAATTGTCCAGAGATGGACAGAAAAGGAACATGGCAGGACATTTAATTGTTGCCCATGTCCATATGTTTCATGGGTGCTAAACCAGGGGTGAATTTGCGGTTTCCAATCCTTTCATTCAAATTACATTTGAATAGAGCAAGAGAAGTACTTTGCTTTATGTGGAGTGGAAGGCAGTTCTATAGAAGCAGTAGCCCTGTGATAAATAGCTATCCTACCAACATGTCCTATTTATACTACAAAACTGGGATCTCTTGAGTGGATGTTAACTCTACCACTAGACTAGTTAATGTGTAATGGGTGTGACAGGATAGAGTCTGTTAAGGCTGTATACCCAGGGCATAGGTTGCATCTTAGTAACCTGTAAGATATTGAGATAAGGGACAAGGCTTTGAGAGGTTCTATGTAGGTTTTATGGTATAGACCCTTGAATTTTTTTTTTGTGACAAATTGTGGTTGTGATTACAGTTGTGCCATGTGTCTGGACAAGTGCATACTGAAAGGGGCACTATATTCACTGATCAGCCTGATGATTACATCCCTAGTCCTGGATGCTATAGCCTTAGAAACGAGCTGTGTCATGAAAAATGACTTCCTTTTACAGTAGTGGATAGATGGTCATCAAAGGACAGTTCATTGTCAACATATATTCCCAGATCCTCAACTACAAGATCAGCTTTCAGGGTGATAATTACAAGAGAAACTGTGCTTTTGGAAGGATAGTACTATACATTTCTTGGCACTTCAATTTAGTCCATGGTTTTGACACCAGCTGTTTGTTTGGGAAAGTCCCTTTTGGTGGATTTTGGTGTCCTCTGGAAAGTTAATGATGTCACTGAGTTTATAGTCATCTTCAAACTTGATTTTGACCTTTGAGAAGTAAATGCCAAAGACGAGTTGCCTAAGGACTGAGCCCTGATCTTTTGGATGTGATAGAGCTGTCCACTCTGATTTCCTAGGTTCTATTTGTGAGCCAATTAGCCACCTGAGTTACATAGGGATTTACAGTTAGCTGAGTGAGCTTATCTACAGTACCTAAGTGTGGGATGATGTAGAACATCTTTGCAAGGTCGAGATATCCAGTGTGCACTTGTTTGTCCTCATCCATTGCTTTAGTAACCTTGTTGATGAAGTCAACCAGGTTAAGTTGGCAGGATCTGCCTGTGGGGGGGGGGGGGGGGTCTGAGTTGGCTTCCTTTCCATGGCCATGCATATGACGCTATTCAGGCTTATGGGTTTATAATTACCTGTTTCCATTGTTTCCCCACTCTGGTGCAAGCTTGTGACTGTTGCTGCTCTCCAGTCATCAGACACAAGGACTGATTGGAGGCTGATATTGATTAGCCTCTGCTGGGGTCTGATAAATCCTGTTTTAGGTTGGCAATTAGGCAGCCATTAAGTTATCTAGCCCCAAAGAAGTAGTGTTATTGGCTTTGGATAGTACCTTAAGGACTTGTGTGATTTGGGGTGGGGAGTATGTCATCTCGGAGTACAGGCGAGGAGGAGAGAGGGTGTTGAAATATTAGATAAATGCGTCCACTCATAGACTGGCTAAGTTCTCAGGGTCCAAGTATGTGATATTAATTTACTCTATGCAGTGCTGGGCATTGTTTTCAGGTTTCTATCTAGTAAAAGAAACACATTGTGGTTATCCTTCACCTGGGTGGCTAGTTTTGCTACACAAATGCCTTTGGTTGATTTGATCAGGGTACTGAGTCTCTTATTAAGTTTAGCAAGAGTGTTATTGGTATCTTGAGAGTTAAGCTTAATTTTGCATGCAATGAGTTTTTTCCTTATTATTATAGAACCTGTTTATATTTGGGTTCCACCACAGAGGTTTATTTTTCACTTTGTAGTTCAATTTACTTCATGTGGAGGACAAATACATCTAATCAGCTAGTCATGTGTGCATAGAATTTCATGGTAAAGGATTCCACATAAGCAGTGGAGTTATAAAGTTGGAAGCGAATTTTGAATTTAGGTATGTAATCACTAAGTTTTAGCAGATTATCTTTAGCATAATCTTTGAATACTAAGGTCCTGGAAGATGCTTCTGGCTTCAGTCTTATGGTGAATGTGACTGATTTGTTCATAGGTTCATAAGTTCATAGATTAGTACTAGGCTAACTGCCGTTGTGAGCCATTTTAAGCCTAGCCAATTATCCCCTGTGAGATTCAAACCCTGTACCTTGTGTTTGTAAGGCAAACACCTTAACCATTAGGCCACCCTCCCAACCCCTGTGGTCCAATTTGACCAGGGTGGAAGTTAGAATTGGTGGTGTGCAAAGCTGCTCCATATTGGTAAGGACAAAGTCCAAGATTTTATCACACCTGGTAGTGGGTTGCAGGCTAACTGGTGCAAAGAAGTTTGCACTGATAAAGTCCAGAAATTTCTGGTTATTCGAGTTTAATGATTTATAAGTCTCCCAGTTAATGGTGGGTAGTTAAAGTCTCCCAGGAGAATGTTGTTTGGCTAAATTCACTAGTTAGGATGGGGGACATAGAGGTATAGAGGGAGGTCTTGTAGTTAGCTATGATATTATGAGGGGGGTTGTAGATAGTAAGCCAGATGTGAAGGAATTTCAGATTATTATTTTGTCTGAGTGTGGAGGTGGTAAGTGTTTTTTTTTTTTTAACAAAATGGAGACACTACTGCCTGTAGTGCCTTCATTTACTGTACTGTGCCTGAATGTGTGTGTGGTAGGCACTGAAACCAGCAGTGATGCAATACTCCCATTGGTTCTGAGCCAAGACTCTGTGTGATATGATCAATATTTTCCATGGTAAGGAGTGAAGTTTATTTGGTTAAGACTCCTTAACATGGTATTGAGCAACAGTACCTTTAGGTAGCCTGGATTTTGTTTTCTGTTGGAAGCTTTAGAAAAAAATACTTTGCCTAAAAAAAGCACTATGTGTGTGCGGACAAGGATTTTTATCCTGTATATGACAGCCTTGAGGGGAAGGTAAAGGCCATCCCTGGCAAAGCAGTTTGAACTGTCTGTCATCTCCTCCCAGGCAGATACATATTGTACACCTTTTGAATGACACGAGATATCAAGCCGGTTGTTAAGTCAGTAACCTTTTGTTTGTATTTTGGCATCATTCTTGGTGATGGTAGACACATTGGACACATACTCTGAGGGCTCCATCATGTTTCTCTCTTCATTTAGTCCAAGGAGGTACATCATGGGTCATTTGCATCCCTGTGCACTATAACTGTGTCATGTACTTGTACTCCAGTGAGTTGAATCCATCTATGATGTAGTGAATCCAAACACCTGATAGGCAGCTGCCTGTGACCCTCTCCTTGCACAGCCTTGTTAGTGGCACATTGGTGTGTTTAGTGACTTAAGAGATTGGATTAGTGACTTAGGAGATGTTTGCCCTATGGAATTTTTACTTCGGACACTGTGACTCTAAGATGTATATTATATGGTGGGTGTTGCTTGATTTGTTTGTAAAGTTGCTGAAGGTACTTATTTCTTGCATTGCATTTAGGAGGGCTTTGCAGTTTAAGTAGGTTACTTTTAAGAGCCTCAGCATACTGTATGTAGATCTGCATTTATTCTAAGCTGTGTGTGATTGGTGCAGTTTGGTGTTATATGATATTGACAACTGCTTGCTAATTACGGTGGCTTTGTATGAGAGCTTTGCCTCCAATAACATTGAATAACTTTATCTGTCATAACACTGTCAGTTTTGATTAAATAGTACATGGTTGTCAGTAAACATATGACAATTGCTGCATTGTTTCAGGATGCCTATTTTGATCAAGCTGGTGACAGGGATAATTGGAAAGTGCAAATCCATGGTTCCAGGTGCTTGTTAATGTGGGCTGAAGAGACAGTAGTGCCTATAAAGTTTGGAGGAGATTTATTGAAGTGCTGTCTGTCCAGAATAAACAATTTAAGTCTATACGTGTGGAGCAATGTACATCTTAGAACAAACCAGTGCCTCAGTGCATAACTACTTTGTATTACGTATACTAGGAATTTATGAAGAAGGTTAGATAAAGAAAACACAGTTGTGTGCACTTACCATACATGGAGATGTTCAAGTGCACTCACTGTTGCAGTTCTGACTTGCGGGATTTTCTGCCATGGAAGCCCTTGGGAGGCCCAACTAAAAGAGAATAATTTTATCTCCTTTTGGAGCTGGCAGATACCCTATTTAATGACACTATGTTTGGGCATAAAGGAAGTCAGTTAGTGCCGTGAACACAGTTCTTTCTTGCCATCGGAGCCTGAAGCAGAGTGCTAGTCAGTGTGATGGTCAGTCCACACCAGAGAAAGAAGACATCTAAAACTAATACCCGTTGAGGAACTTTTCATTTGCTTTTTGACTAATGTCAGAGAAAGTTAATTGTCTCCAGTGTGGCAAACAGATAGCCCACTGGGACTTTCATTCCTTTTGTGTGACTTGTTTGGTGCCAGAACACAATGTTCCTGTCGGGTTTGTGCTCGCTTTAAAGTGAACTGTTAAACATGTCTGAGCAATGAGTAGTGCCATGGAAATAACACCACAGAAAAGGTAAAAACAAAATTCAAACAAGCCCTCTGGTCAGTAGCAAAACAACACACTTCAAAGTCCTACAGTTGTTAAGAGGTCTATAAATAGCTGCTTTCTTTCTCTATTTTCACTAGAGTTAAACCAAAGGAATTATACCTGATATTACAATAAATGCCAAGGATAAGTGTGGAGCTATCACAATATCTCAGTAAGAAATCAAGAAGTACTTATTCTTAGTGGTTAAGTATATCTTTAGGATGGTGTCATGTGCAAAGTAGTCTATGTATACCAGACTGTTGTTGTGTCTTTCGGCTTTTCCCGGTTAGGGGTCGCCACAGCGGAACTCTGGTCCACTAATGATTGGCAGTAGATTTTTAAGTACCGAGTTGCCAGCTCTGAAGCACAAACTTCAATGAAGGTACGCCCATTCACACATGTCTCCACACAGAAGACGCTCTAGCTGAGAATCAAACAGGACAACATCTTACTGTGAGGCGACAATGCTACCGAAGCACCACCACCGCAGTTATCTATGTATACCAGACTGAAATCCTTAAAACACTGAGAGGACTCTCCACAATAACACTCCTGCCATGACTAGTTTTTGTCTACTCAGTCATGCAGAGGTGTGTGCATAATAATGATAATTAAAGTTTCCAGGAAGACTCTATGGATAAAGTTGTCAATCATCTTCGATTTACCTGTGGAGATTTTGTAAGCCATGACAGCTAGTGGCCCCAGTGCTCTTTGCTGAAATATCCCTGTTTTTTCCTGTGCAGTTTATTCAGTTCTGGGTAAGGGGAGTATAATTGCTAATTATTACCTGGCTTGTTATATTAAACTAATATCCTGTTCCTTGTGAAGTCTTTTACAAACAATTGGGTGTCACTACTAGACTGTGTACAGCAGTAGCAATAAACTGCAGGGGGTGCATTGTGCATAGCTTGTCATCCATATTTTTAAGGTACTGGTAGTGTCATAATACACTGTGAATGACTTCCAGTAAAACCGAGTCTATATTATGTGATCGAAGAATCTCTTCTTTGAACACATAATAATCGACACATATACAGCGAACGCTGTAAACCGTGAATGACCACGTCCTCGAATTTTTTTCCTCGGGGGAAAAATTCAGTTGGCTGTATTCGGGAATTGCCCTTTTCTTCAATGTAGAGCAATCTTGGAGTTGGTATATTTAGTTAGGGGGTGTGGGGGGCAAAGCTCCCCCATTTAATTAGTGTTTTAAAGTTTGTTTTTTATTTTACGGCCACGTGAATTTTTTCCCCGAGGAAAAAATTTGAGGACGTGGTCATTCGCGGTTTACAGCGTTCGCTGTATACGTGCCGATTATTATGTGTTCGAAGAAGAGATTCTTCAATCACATAATATAGGCCTATAAAACCAGCAGTGTTATGCAATGCCTTTAAAACTTCTGATAAAATCAGCAGTAGCAGCATTTAAGTTTCCTGTTATTGTCAGATGAAACAAACTTTACCTGAACCACATAAATCATTTGAATAAGTCTCAAATAAGCATTTTGCTTCAGACAAGGGGAAGGAAATGTGTACTTTTGTTAAAGAATCAGTAAACAAGAACAAGAAAAACTTGTTTAACTTGTTTAATGAGGTAGCAACTCTGTCAATCCCTGTGAATTATGGTTCACTGTTAACTTTCTGATTTCAGCAGTCGGTTCCTTCTTTCAGTCAGTTGTCCAGCCTGTAGATGTGGGAAACATGCACTACCTAGGGGCTTCCACTCTCTTGTGACCCATGCTGTATAGTTTGCCCTGGGAAATGGAAGCCCTGGTCATGCTGTATTTCTTCCAGCCACCCATATGCTTGCTTTAGCTGACACACTCCATTTAGTGTTGTAATCTGCTTAACATCTGCACTTGGATAAGTTTAAAAACCCCCACAGTATGTCTATTACTGTTAAGGCACATTGCTTCCCAAAAGGCAGGGTTCAATAAAGTCAAGTTATCACACTGTTGCAGGTGTCATTCCCTTCCAAAGTTTCTTGGCCACCTTTAATAAAGGCCCCTGTTAACTTTAGTCTATACAAGACAAAGTTGAATGAAGATGGCTCTGTCTGGCCCACTGTAATGTCTTTTCAGCTCCTCTGTTTCCTTTGTTGAATTGGACCTACATTTCTAGGGACACAGTGCATTATTAGTAGCTTTGACTATAACACTCTGGTTTGATTCTTGATTAGCCCAGACCCCTTCTGTCACTACTGCTATGTGGACATCCACATGCCCAACAGTTTGTGTTTGTTCTCTTTGGCCTATTTAAATTCCTTTATGCTGATTCCTTTCCCAAGGGTTCTTTTATTTATTTATTTTTCTGCAGTTTGTTAACCAAGTAGGTTGACCTAATTTGAACCTTTTCAGCCATGAGTCAGGCTTACGGATGAACAGAAATTATTATAATGCCAAGTTAACATGAACAGGACTGCTTATAGGAGACAGATTAGCAAAGCAATTAAAATAGTGCTGAATATACAAATGTCTTGAACATTTTTACAAAATATGATGGAAATTCTCATTAAGATGAACCGTGGATTAGGAATGATACAGCAGTAATTATACAGCTTACAGTAAGAAACAGAAAAACATATTTAGAGTACATTTACATATGCACACAACATTTGCATTTTTCCCATTATTACTTCACATTTATCCACTAAGGTCACGTGTTTTGTGCTTGTTAGGATGGCTGGGTGATTATATGTGCGTTTTTCTGTATTGTAAAAGCAATTTGTAGGTTCATAGGCATATACTAGGCTAATGATCACCGGGACCTTTATAAGCATATCTGCTCAACCCAACCCATTTGTGTCCCCAAGGGCATCTATTTGGTGGGGCATGTTAGTTAGGAGGTTGCTAAAGGTTTAGTGGGGGGTATGCTAATTATGGAATATTTACTGTCAGTCTCTGTTAATCAGAGACATGGGAACCAGACAGGGAGTTAATTTTTTATTTCAGATCCAGTGGTCAAGGTTACATTCGAAAAGGTTTAAGATGGACTCTGCTTCACTTGAATGGGGAATCTATTCCAGAGTGTGGGGATCCTTTGAGACACACATCGGTCTCACCAGCATGTTGTCTCAAACAAAGTTTAAATCCTTGGAGCTAGTGTTTCTGGTGCTATTTGTTTTGTGGATGTGCAAAAGTGCTATCAGGGCTGGACCTGAAGATGCCTTGGATGCCAGGCATAGATTATCTTTCAGTAACCTGTAGGAGACTGAGTATAGAGTTGGGGCTTTAAGGTAAACTGAGTAGAACAATGTGTTAATACCCTAGATTCGCTTGTTGAGGAATTTATGTGGGCATTTCAACTGTTCCATGTGCCTGGTCAGGTAAGTACCAAAGGAGGCATTGTACTCAATGATGGGCCTGATAAGGGCTGAGTAAAGTGGTACTATAACTTCCCTAGACCTGGATACCATACCCTTACTTATAAATTGGATGACATAGAATGATTTTCTTACTACCTTGGCTACATGTTGGTCAAAGGACAGATTACTGTCTACTTATGTTCCCAGATCCCTAACTACTGGGCCACTCTTAAGGATGTCTTATTGATGGAGTAACTAATCTGGGTAGAATTTTCCCAAAAGGCACTATAATGCTCTTCTTGGCACTGAGTTTTAATCAGTGGTTTTAGCACAGTCATTTGTGTGTGTTAGACCCTCTTACAAGATTTTTATATCATGGGGTGGAATTTATGATCGCTCCCAATCTGCAGTCATCTTCAAACTTGGGGAGACAGAGGCCCTTGACCTCTGAGAAGTAGATGCCAAACAGGATCGGGATCAACACTGAGTCCTGAAGTACTCTGCTGGTGACCAGACCCTTAGTGGAGGTGGTATCACCAGTCTGATCACCAGTTGGCTCCTATCTGTGAGCCAGCTGGCAATCCAGTGAGTTATGCTGGTATTATTGGAAGGCAGTTTGCGGAGATGTCAAGTGCATTAAACATTTGTGGATACTGATAATTGTGGTTTTTCTTTCATAATTGCTTTGCTTGTGGTGGTACATATGTTGGTATTTATGCCTAGGCATTGAATTTTTCAAAAATATCCGAAAGGAGTATTGAATCATATGTCTTAGCCAGGTCTAACTAGGAGGTATGCACAATTTTCTCATTATCCATTACCTTGGTGATCCTCTCCAAGAAGGCTTCCAGGTTAAGTAGGCATGTCCTTCCTTTGACAAAACCAAACTAGGATGAGTCCAGTGCCTGTAGGTTGCCATCGTCTTTTCATATTATACTAATCAGACTAATGGATTTGTAGTTTCCAGGGTTGGTTGATGATCCACCCTTGTGAAGAAGTATAACCATTACAGTTGTCCATTTACGTGGTATGTGGCCTGTTTTGAGGCTGTAGTTGAAAACTGACTGAAGTGGTCCTGATAGGTCATGTCTCAAGCTGTTTAGGAGGCAACCCTGGATGTTGTCTGTGCCCATTGAGGCTGTGTTTTTGGCCTTAGCGAGTGCCTGCTATGGCCTGCTTCCTGCTAATAGTCGGAGGGGGGGGGTGTAATGTTAGTAGGGATTTCATGGGGGAGTCAGGGGGAGAGTGGGTGGTGAAGTTACTGCTGAATTTTTCAGCCAGCAGATTTGCTAGGTCATCCTGCTCGGTGAAGGTAGTACCTTGCCACCAGTTGCTTTGTGCGTTACCTTTAAGGTTTTGAATATAGCTGTAGAAGGCCTTGTGGGTGCCTTTAGCCTGAGAGGCCATCTTGAACTCATAACTGGCCTTGTTGCATTTAATCATCCTCTGATTTTTCTGTTTAGTTTAATTAGAGAGCTCTTGCCATTATGTGAGTTGTTCTTTCTGATTTTGGCTATGAGTTTTTTCCTTTTGTTACATACCTGTTAAGGGTAGGATTCCACCAGTGTGGTTTGTTTTGTGCTTGCTTCTGGTAGGTACAGCAGCCTCTATGTAGCCATTTACATGGTTTTACAAGGTTTCTGTGAGCATCTCCTTATAGGCTGTTGTAACTTCAGAGTTCAAAGGGGCATTGAATCTTGACAAACTGTCACTTAATAGGATGTAGTTTGCTTAAGAATAGTTCCTAACTGATACAGGTTTTGCTGAGTTTTCCATGTTGATTTTTATTTCAAAGGCTACAGCTTTGTGATTGAATTACATAGATAAGGACGTGACACAGGGGAGGATGCAGCACTTTCCCAGCTAGGTGATTGTTGTGCCTGCAAAATGGAGGCAGTGTATATTTCCCAGTTGGCTGAATGGTGAATGCCCCCAGCAGGTCTTTGTGCAAATTATAGGATTCATGGGGCATAAATGCTACCTGTAGCTTGCTAGAACATGGAAGAGAACTTTATCTGTGATGATTTTCATGTGGATGAACTCCAAGGCATCATCCTGTTTAACCAACCTAAAGGTATATTTGTTGCTATTGTAGATTGACACCCCTCCACCTTTAGTCCCTGTCTGTGCAACTGATGGTCTGAAAGTGTGGAAGGCACTGAAGCCTTGCATTACTGGAGTACTTTCTTCAGCTTTAAACCATGTCTCAGTAATGGCACAGATGTCTATATCATGAGTGACCAGTGTTCCACACCTGAAGTCAACTCCTCATTGGTCCGATCCGACCATAAGCTAATCACCCTTGATATCCACATCCCACCCCTACCCCCCATTAAGGAAACAACAGTAAAAAATTTCTCCAAAGCCAACTTCATGCTTCTTAAGACAGAAATGGTGAACTTCGTGACACCCATGCAGATGGACAATACAGTTACAACTGCTGAATCCCACACAAATGCACTCTATAAGCACTTACACGAGTGCATGGATCGTGCTCTCCCAAACAGAACCAAGACACTATCCTCCAAAAAAAGGAAGCCAATCTGGTGGTCCCCTGCCATAAACAAACTGTACAACAGAAGGAAGAAACTGTTGCAAAAGAGAGTAAAATCCCATGAGGGAGGAGCTCCCTGGTCAGCCTCAGTAAGAAGCTGAGATCCCTTATAAGATCCTCCAAAGCTAGCTACAAAAACAAAATCACCACTAATTCTAAGGACAACCACAAAGCATTCTATAGCTATGTCAAGAATCTTGATGGCAACACCCAGATCTGCTCTGAGTTACAGCACAAAGGAATGGAAATTACAGAACCAACTGATATTGCCAACATCCTGGCAGATCGGTTCAGTGATAACTTTACCCCCCCTCACCCCCTAAAGGGCCCATATCTATACAGGAAGAATGCAGAGTCCCTGTAATCACAACCATGCAGATAAAACCTGTACTCTCTAAAGCCAAACACACATCATCCATGGGACCGGACAACATCCCAGGCTGCATTTTACACAAACTTCAGAACGAACTGGTTCCCCACTTAAGCACCATGTTCAATAATAGCCTCACATCAGGCTTTGTGCCCACTGAATGGCGCACTGCAACAGCTATCCCACTCCACAAAGGGGGAGCCACCACTGATTCTGGGAACTATCGACCTATTAGCCTGACAAGCCTGGTCTGCAAGGCCATGGAACGTATCATCATGGAACTCATAAACAAAGACATTGGTAACCTCCAAACTCTGGATCCCACCCAGTTCGGGTTTGTGAAAGGCAGATCATGCCTCCTGAACCTGATTGACTTCTTTGAGGCAGTCACCAAAGCCGTAGATGAGAGAAAGGTGGTTCACGCAGCCTATCTTGATCTCGCCAAGGCTTTCAACATCATTCCCCATTATGGAATTATAGCTAAACTCACTAAACTAGGTATAAATCCCTATGTCACAAGATGGGTTGCCAAATGGCTCACTGACAGAACCCACACTGTAAAAGTTGCAGACTCCAAATCTGACCTCAAAGTAGTGACAAGTGGAATACCACAGGGTTCCATCCTGGGACCTCTCCTGTTTGGTATCTACTTCTCTGAAGTACAGGCTAACACAGAAGGCCTCTGGCTAATGAGGTTCTCAGATAACTGCAAACTAGGAGCCATAATCAAGTCCCCAAATGATGTGGACATCCTACAGAAAGGCCTTGCTGAGACAGATGCCTGGTGTCAGAGCCATGGCCTCAAGCTCAATGCCAAAAAGTGCAGTGTCATCCCCTTTGGTAAAAACTCTGTACCCATGAACTACCACATAGGCAGCAATCTACTTAACACCAAATGTGTGATAAAAGACCTTGGGACCCAGGTGGACAGTAGTCTCTCCTTTGATAGTCACATCGCCACAGTAGTCAGGAAGTCCTTCTACATGGCACACCTCATTATAAAAGGGTTCTCATCCAGGAAAAAAGAGGTTATTGTTCCCCTCTACTCGACACTCATTAGACCCATTATAGAGTACAACTCCCCTTTTGGAATGTACCTCACAATGCCCTACACTGACCGCCTCAAAAAACTCCAGCTTTATTCCGTAGCATATCGCCTACTCAGAGGTGATCTCTGCCAAGCATATAAAGCTATGTCAAACCCAGAGCTGTTGGACATCTTACATTTAAAGAAATCCCAATCCTTCTGAGCTACACACTCTAGGGACCTAAACCTTGTCACCACAATAAACAGGACATGCTGGAGGGATAGATTTCTGTCCCAGAGACTTTTGTTCCACCTTCAAACCCCACTTTGGCTACATACGATAAGGTAGTGACAGATGAACTATATAAATTAGTTAATAAATTCAATAAAGAGAAAACAAAGTTTAATTTAACAAAAAATGAATTTGAGTCTTTAAAACAACTACAACAAGATAATCAAATTAGGGTTATGAAACCCGACAAAGGGGGTGGGATAGTTATTTATAATAGGCAAGAATATGTGAATAAAATACACTCTATATTATTAAACTCTGGCAATTATGATATTGCATCCCTGAATGAGGTTAACATTGGATATCATAAGATTGATTTATTTCTAGAAGATTTATTGTTGGAAAATAGAATAGACATAGAATTATATGAATTTCTACAGGAAAAAAATCCTGTCATGCCGACTATGATGGGGATACCTAAGGTCCACAAAGATCTAATGGACCCCCCATTCAGACCTATTATTTCAGGGAATAAGTCTATGACTTTTCCATTTGGTCAAGTGATTGACAGATGGTTAAAAAGTATTTATAGAAAAATACATCATATTATTATTGACTCATGGGACTTTTTAGGGTGATTGACCCCGGATAAATTTGATAATGAGATTATATTTGTTACAATTGATGTAACTGATTTGTTTTCTTGTATACCGGAGGGAGATGGTCTTAGTAGATTTAAGGATAGTATTCAGAAACATAGTGGACTACAATGGGATATAATTCTTTTGATTTTGGAATTCATGGAGGTAGTGTTGAGAGACAACTATATTTTTTACGAAGGAGAATATTACAGACAAAATAATGGTGTTGCAATGGGTGCAGCATGCGCACCTATATTTGCCGATTTAGTGTTACTTAGTTGGGAAGAGCAATACATATTTCTAAGTAAGTGGAATTACCTCATAAAATGTTACGTCCGATTTTTGGACGATATTTTTATGCTGTGGATTGGATCCAAGAATGAGTTGGATCAGTTTATTAAATATATAAATGGAACCAGTGAGTATTTACAATTTACTTACAACTTTGATACTAAAGGTATCTCATACTTGGACACAAATATATATATATATATATATATATATATATATATATATATTGAAAAAGAACATTTTGCATGTAAAATCTATAGGAAGAGCACGTTTAGCAATACATATTTAGAATACTCTAGTTGCCACCCTTATAAACAAAAGGCTAGTATAATTAAAGGACAGTGTATAAGGGTGGCAAGAATGACTTCTGAATTAAAGTAAATGGAGATAGAACTTGAATTTATTGGGAACATATTTTTGAAAAGGGGCTACCCTAGTAACCTTGTCAACAACACTATAAAATATGTTAGGTCTGAATGGAGTAAAAAATATAAGCCATTATTAGGTAGCGGAAGTGTGAATCCACAGATAAATGCAATTGATACTCATGAACCTAGGAATGCATATAATCGGTCTTGTATTTTGCAATATGGAAATTTTGCCAAGGACATTCGGAATATCATTACAAATAATTGGAATATATTGAAGTCCAATGATAATATTTAAAATTAATGGGGGAACAACCCTCCTTTGTATATAAAACTGGTTTCAACCTTAAAAATGTATTTGAAACAAACAAGTTTTCATCTGAGCATAAATTTAGGGGGGGGTGGAACACATAAATGTGGCAATTGCAACCAGTGTTACGCTATTATGGAAATTGCGGAGATAAAGTTGGATAACATAAATCAGACTGTAGAGTACTTCCAGAATGACAATTGACGTACTCAGCATGTAGTGTACTTGGTTAAGTGCACCACATGCCCCTGTTTCTATGCGGGAAAAACTGATAGGTGTCTTCGAAACAGGATGTACGACCGTATGTACTGTATAAAGAAAAAAGATGGAACAAATGCTTTATTCAGACATTTACAAAAGTGTCCTGGATGTAAAGAATTCAAATTTGCGATTCTCGAGCAAATAAGAGGAAATGCTAGAGGGGGTAGTATTACTATGAGGTTGAATGAGAAAGAGACTAGATGGCAAATTTTGTTGAATTCTACCATTCATCCAGGAATAAATGATGGTATATCATTGAAGGCCATACTGGAAGCAAAAGTGTGAGTTTTAAATCAATTGTTTTTCAAGTTTACAAATAAGTAACTTGATTATAACATGTCCGATAGTAGTGACAAGTGTGTTAGAATATGTATATGAATTTCAGCTTGCATAGGGCACTTTAAGAAGATGAAGTTTATTGTCAATTGTTTGATTAGATTAATAACTGAATGGTATATTTAAATCAAGTGTGGAAGTTGAGGAGATGTTCTGAAGAAGTCTATGTAATAGATGAAAGCGCTTAACTTATAGTTTTTACAAGAAGTTTTTAATAAACTTGTGGTTATTTTAAATCATTTCAACTCGTGGCAAGAATTATTGGATCCGGAACCCTTTTCAGCAGATTGAACTAATGCATTTCTTGGTTGTTACTGCTGGAGTTTTCTGTTCTGTGTCCCAGAGACTTCCCATACTCTGGAACAGGCTACCCATCTATGTCAAGCAAAGTTCTTCATTAGCACTCTTCAATTAAAATCTTGATGAGTGGATGGGAAATAGGAAATACACCCCGGGGATCACTTCTGTGTCTCTGCTCGACAGTGGCACAGGAAAATAACTTTCTTGGGTGGTGTAAGCCAGAGAACCTTGCTGGCTAGGCTTATGTAGGCCCCAGGGCCGATAGCCTAGTACCTACTTATGAACCTATGAACCATACGGGCTAGTCTTACCATTTTCCCCTTCACTAGTGATTTTTTTGATGGACTGGGTGAAAACTTTTGTAGTGCAATAGGGCATTCGAGTAGGTGGGTTTCCTATAGACATTAGATTCAAATCTCTTCTCCACCCTGTTTTTAACAATTGAAATGTCAAGATAATGCAGTGTATCTGCATCTACCTCCATAGTAAATTGAAGGAAAGTAGTGCTTGAATTAAGAACCTACCTATGAACCTATGTAGTGTGTTGTTACTGCATGAATATTCATACCTTACTAAATGTATTTTTTTGAATGGCAGTGTCAAAATATATTAAGCTTCTCTATTAAGATACACTAAAAACTTGTGCATAGAATTAATGGGCTAAATATCAAATATACTTTTTTCATGTTTCATTTTATATTCAGAGGCCCATTAAATATTTAATGCTAACAATAGCTGATTCTTATTTTTCATTTGCTGTTGGAGAAGTTAGCTTTACATTGTTATCACATTTTTAGTACAATACTTTAGAAATGTTATTGTCTCTGGAACATGCAATGGTTAGATGAGGCCACATCACTAAGCTCTTACAAATCTGATGAGCCATTGTTTTCTGAGTTGTACATGGTATAGCGTGTGCAGCTGTTGATAGATGCAATCATGTAGACGTATAATGTGCAATGTGACACAGGTGTGTTCACATGCCATCTCTGGTAACATGTAACTATAATTAAACATGCCTGGTAGGAACTATCTGACTGTACACTACCTGTAGTCTAACTGCAGTGATTAGTTGCATAAATCTGCTACCAATGGCCTTAATTCATTATTACCTTCAGTGCACTTACATTTTTCCAAGCAGGGTGTTGGAAGTACCTCAGCAGCTGAAAATATTCTTTATTTTCATTTATTTGCCGGGAAAGTCCGACTGGGTAAGAGAGCTCATTTGTAGAGGAGACCCAGGAGAAAAGGTTCAGAGAATCAAAGAATACCAGATGTACCATAGTGTCCTTTTGTTAGGCACTAATTTAAGGACTGTTAAAAGTAATCATTCTAATGAATGCAGTGATTTAACACTTGAAAGATACTAAACACACACTGAATACAGCTGTAAAAGCTAAGAACTGCATTTGCTTTTAAGTATGGCAGTGCACTTAGATCCTTCAGGCAGGCCTATCATCATCTGATATCACAGAGCAGACATGCATGGCTGCTTAGACTTAAAAGGCAAAGAGACTGGAAGGGAGAATACTGTGATATAGCTTCAGACAACATCTAAGGTGAGTCTGCTGACCTTTTATTTTTAAATAAGCTACAGTTATTGACTTTTGAATTACTTATCAAAAACATGGTTGGCTTATTTAGGTTTGCTGGTTTGATATTGGTTTTTAGCTGCTCACATCTATTTATATGCAATTCATATTTTGATGTTTTTCAGACTAGATGACTGTAAAAATTATTTTTATTTGTATATTTCACAAATGTTATTCCTGACTTGTAATCAGTGTGCATGTGATAATATATCTGAGGAATGTTATTGGATGCTAGTGTTTCTTAAACTATTACATTTGTTGTGTATTTAAAGAACAAATCAGTTTTAAGTTTTTCATATTTTATTGAAATACTGTGAATAGGATTATCTCTTATTATATAGATCACTAAGATTTATTAAACAGCCAAATATTATAAGTTGATCGTAGAGCATATATTATCACTTCTCTATTGGCAGGTTTAATTAGTGATTCTACACTGTGCTTCTTATTTGCAATGATGATGGACAGGTTGACAGATGAGATCAGGTAGGAGTCCCTGTGGACTTTGATGTTTGTGGATGACATTGTGATCTGTAGTGAGAGTAGGGAATAAGTTGAGGAGACTCTGGAGAGGTGGAGATATGCTTTAGAGAGGAGAGGACTGAAGGTCAGCAGGACTAAGACAGAATATGTGTGTGAATCAGAGGGAGGACAGAGGAATGGTGAGGATGAAGGGAATAGAGTTGGCGAAGGTGAATGAGTTTAAATACTTGGGATCAACAGTTCAGAGTAATGATGAGTGTGGAAGAGTGTTAAAGAAGAGAGTACAGACAGGGTGGAGTAGGTGGAGAAGAGTGTCAGGAGTGATTTGTGACAGACAGGTACCAATAAGAGTGAAAAGGAAGGTCTACAAGATGGTAGTGATACCAGCTATGTTATATAGGTTGGAGACGGTGGCACTGACAAAAGACAGAAGTCAGAGCCGGAGGTGGCATTGTTAAAGATGTTAAGGTTTGAATTTGGTGTAATGAGCATGGACAGGATTATAAATTAATATATCAGAGAGTCAGCTCAAACTAGACGGTTTGGAGACAAAGCCAGACAGGCGAGATTGCATTGGTTTGGACATGTGCTGAGGAGGGATGCTGTGTATATTGGTAGAAGGATGCTAAGGATGGAGCTGCCAGGTAAGAGGAAAAGAGGAAGGCCTAAGATAAGGTTTATGGTTGTGGTGAGAGAGGACATACTGGTGGTTGGTGTAACAGAGCAAGATGCAGAGGACAGGAAGAAATGGAAAGAGATGATTTGCTGTGGCGACCCCTAATGGGAGCAGCTGAAAAAAAGAAGCCTATTTGTTCATTGGGTAAGTGGCCTGGTCTACTGACCCTTTTCACTCAGCACCCGAGCTCAAAGAGCAGAAAATGCAACACGGCCTTTCAATTCCAAATGTTATATACAAAATGAGCACTTTGCAAAATTCAGAACAAAATAGTAAGACTGAATGCAGACTGGATACGATTAAAAGTTCCAGTCAAAATGCATTGAGAAAAGAAAAAAATAAATTACAAAATACAAAGTACATTAAATATAGTGCAATCATGCATATAATATATAAACTCCTACATACATATGAAATATACACACATAAGATGCTCCAATAAGAGGCTGAGAAAAGTTTATTAAATGCATTCTATTATTTATGATATGGGATGGTAAGTTACCTCAACATTGTCATCATAACAGCTACAGGTAGATTCAGTAAAGAGATGCTCTTTAAGTGGATTTTTAAGGACTGCATATTAGAGAAAAATTATTGTCTCATGTACTTCTGAATAGATAAGGGTTGCCTTGTAAAGGTAGTTCCACTCCTAAAAGGGGCAGTGACCATGTTCTAGCACCTTGTAAATTAGAGTACTTGGAAGAAAAGTGACCCTATGAAGTAGTTGAAAGTCATTTAGAATGTTTTACTAAATTGCAATGGTGCATTTAGGGGTCTGCTAATAGACTTCATCTGTAAATTTTATTCTCATTTGTCTGCTGTGTGAGTTTTGTGGGTTGAATGTGTAATGAGAAAAGGAAGGCCATATTCAAGTTTGGGTATTAAACTGTCTTAGCAATGGCTGTGCAAGCAGTGGTGAAAGGAGGTGACTGATCTTGTAACATAGACTTTATTAGTTACAAAATCTGTATGTGCGGTCAAGGAAAGGGTGGGGGTGGACTGTTAGGCCTAAGTACCTCTGTATAGTGATGACATGTTGCCATTAAAATCTGTTAAGAAAACAAGAGGAATAGTAGGTAATTGCTTGACCGAGGCAAATACCAGGACATTTGTTTTCTAAGGGTAAATTAATAGTTTGTTACCAGTGGATGCATAACTGAGTGAAACTGTCCAGTAATTTGGTTTGCAGGTCAAAGTGGCTAGTACTGGATTGCAGGATTAGCATATCATCTGCATGCATTATTAATTTATGATTTGGTAATGCTAGGGAGATATCCTTAAAATGAGAGAGAGAGAGAGAGAGAGAGAAGAGAAAAGAGAACCTAGAACAGATTCTTGTGGTATACCTGTATTAAGTTTATCCACAGTAGAGGATGAGACATTTCTATGGATGTGGAAGGTTCTGTTTTTTAGATAGCTGCAAAACCAGCAAGTATTGTTATCTCCAAAATGTAGTCTTTTGAGTTTGTTGAGAAGGGTATGGTTGACTGTTTCAGATGCCCTTGGTATGTCAGCAAAGAGACCTGCAGTGACAAGTTCATCATTTAAGTTGCAATAGATGGTACCAGTGGCCATTGTGAAAGCCATGCTGTCCATCACATAATAGGCCATTGCTGTTAATGTGCTTAAATAGTTGCTTACATAAATGTTTTTTAAGTATTTTGTTAGCAAGATTCAGGGTAGAAATGGGTTTGTACTCCTTCAGCCCATTAGAAGTGACTTTGGTAGAGGGATTATAACTGTGTGCTTTAATGTTGGTGAGACAATACCTGGAGTGAGAGAGAGGTTAAAGATTTGAGTAAGGGGTTTAGTGATTTTTTTTCAGCTGTAAGCCTTAGGAAGGAGGAATGAAGATTGTTGGATTTAGACACCAAATTGTTGAATTTGAGAAACAGGGACTTGATCTGTTTTACTGAAATTTCAGAGAAGTGAAAGGGTGCGTAAAAGGCTAGCGGTTATAAATCAGGGAATAAGGTTATTGTCCTCCTTTGCAGGTAGAAAAAATTGTTGTAAATGCTTTAGTTATGTCTGTTATGCTGTAGTACAAAAAAGTGAGAATATTCATTAGCAAAGGTGAAGTGATTCAATGGTTTGTTTGTCTTCATCTTAATAGTAGACATTTCATTTATTGATATACAACTTCTTGCAGCTGTTTGAGTGCAATTTGGATTCTGATGTCCTACAGAATCGTTCACAGTATAGTATTTTATTCTGTCATGTTTGAGATCGATTTTCTGATTTATAGTTAGCATAAGACACTGTTAAACATATGCCAAGGCATATTATTTTAGTCTTCTCTCTTTTTTTTAGTTTTAATCATTACGTTTTTAAGTGATGCTTTAAGGTAAGAAGTAATTTTATTTTCCACTTAGGTTCATTGGAAAGTAATATGCAATCAGTCTGCAGGCCATTATAAGCCTATCCAGAAACACCTATTTAAAAGCTCCCTCCAACCTCGTGGATGGAAACACAAGATAGACCAGGAGAGAATTTGAGCCTGACCATCCAGTTTCTAGGTTTACCTTCAAGATGGCAAAGGTACTACTCTGCTAGGCACACAGTGGAAGTTTGTTCCAGATGTGGGAAATGTACTGGGATATGAATCAATGACACCAACCTGTTGCTTGTATGTTGATATGTTGATGAAGGTTTAGGTCCTTTTCTCTGGTATTTGAGTAGCCATGTTTTCTAATAAAGAATAGAAATTCAACAACGGTCATGTTTTTTATTGCCTGAAAGACTAGAGATGGATCACTATAGAGGAATCTGTAAAATACAGAGTACAGAGACAGAACTTCCCATCTGTTCAGATAAGGGCTTTGAGACCGCTGACCTTTTTTAGTTAGGAATATCAGAGGTCTTCCAAGTTGAGTGATATGTTTAAATAAATACATTCAGACAAATAGAAACAGAAAAAAGCAACCTTCTTATGTCTGTGCCTGGTAGTTGAACTGAATGTCAAGACCCACGATTTTGCCTCTGCTAAAAATGAATTATTGTTGAATACTTCATCATTGTTCTCATGTAAGGTAAATTAATATAAAATTGTTCATTTATAATTGTTAAATCACTTAAACTTGTGGTGCTTTTTTATTTACTTTGTTTTAAATCCTATAGCTTTTTATGGCATCATGACATTTTTGATGTTGGCTTCTTTCAGCTGAGTGACTTGCTCATTAATGATAGGCTGTGTATAAAAGGGTAAGGTATGAGAAATAAAAGTGACACTAGGGTTGTTAGCTAAGGAAGTAGTGCAGTGGAGATACTGACCATTGTTTTTAAGTTGTTTGTATTTATATTTGGATTTTCATAAAACAGGGAACTTAACATATATCTGATGGGCATAGGGTGACTTTATGATTGAAGAAAGAAAAGCTCATCATCACTGTCCATATGTTGCATTCCAAGTAATGGTAGCTGTTAACTAGTAATTATGAAGACATACAGTAGTTCTTATAAACTCAACATCAGGGGACTCTTTGGATGATGATGATGAAAAAAGCTGTTAATACTTTGCAGCACATCGAGTGCATCTTGTGAGATACTGACTGTTGTTTATAATACTTCTTATGCAGGTAGGCATACTTTTTCATATGTCGCTAGATATCTCAGTAGCTAAGTACTCAGAAATTTGTAGATGTGATGAGAATGTCCTAATATGGCTGCACAAAAGCCTTACTGACCCTATATGTATAGGTTGCATAGTTTCTAATACATCAAAAGCTGCTTGCAAAGATATAGATAACTATGATTATGGATTCTTTGCATTATATTACAGTACTGATGTAAAAACTTGGGATGCAAGAAGACCTTTGGCTGAAGACATTGATAATAATACCTTTTTAATATCATTTGATCTTCACAAGTTATTTTCATTTGTTTGGTTTATGTTTTTTAACTTGAATTTTAAGAAAATGCCCAGGAATTGGGTCCCATTTGTTAATTGTAAATCACATTTGAATAAATCACAAAACACTGCAACTGTCTGAAGACTTATTTCGTAGACTGTGGTTAAGTTACAGCTTGTGCTTTATTAGAAAAGAAGAGATATGTGGGAATGTATGCAGTTGTTTATCTGGCCAGTTGTGAAGATTGTGATAAGTGTTACGTATGGCTAATCTCTGCTGGTGCTGTTTTTGTTCATGCACCAACAGTGATGCACTGTTTAGTTTTTTTTTTTCTTTTTATGTGGTTGTGTAACAGTGGAATTGGCACATTTAAGTGATGGGTGCAGGCTGTGAAGTGTGGTTTGCTCCCTTCAGAAACACTTTTATAAACTACTTTCTTCTGTTCAGTTTTTAAAGGTTCGTTTCTCTGTTTTTTTTTTTTAGGTGATTTGTTCAACAGATGGGGTAACAATCTGGCTCAGAAAACACTGAGGTGGTAGAGGGTGTAGGGTCTGCAGGACATTGCTTCAAGGGAGAATATGGAGGCTTGAAGTGGTAATGGACTGGCTAGTCAGATGAAAAAGGGCAGAACAGAAATGGAAGAGGCAGTAAGATGCCATTAGTATGGGGATGAAAAGTAGTAAAGGGAGGAAGGTGTAGGACAAGAGCACTTGGAAAGAGACTGCCAGATATGCATAGATAAATAGTGTGGAACATAGTGAAGTAAATAGAGAAAGTGGGAAATGCAGCCATGAGTGATGGGACAAGGTGAAGGAAAGGAAAGCATATAGTGGGATGCCTGGTGTAGACAACCTTGATAACTTACAAAGGGAAGCTAGAGATGGAGATGGCCATGCAGGGAACAGCACAATGCATAAAACATAAAAAATGGGAACAGAGTAAGACAATTAGCTTGATTTTAAGCACAACAGATGAAGAGGGTAGAACTCTGTAGATGGCTTGTGATACAAATCCAAGAAAGATGGGAAAAAGACCAGATTAAGCACAGGGAGTGAGATAAACAGCACACACAGTGAGGAGATATGAGGATGGTAGAAGTGGAGGAGGAAAGGGTACAAAGAAGAGGGTTAGGCCATGCTGCAGTAACTGACGACACTGAGAGTAATTGTAGGGACAGAGCTAAGAACTTTGGTGCTTGGATACTCTACCACCAAGGCATTAAATGATTTGACAAAAGAGGCAGTGGAGAAAACATTTATAGTAACATTTTTTTCAGGGTTTACATTTAATAGGATATGGGAAAGGGCAATAAAGATGGCCACCTAAAAGAGGTTGACAAATATCCTGTGGCATATAGGCACCAATAACCTGTTAGAAAAGATAGCTGAAGTAGCAGAAATCAGGTCTAGGGAGCTAACAGACAAGTTCCAGGATAGGAGGTCTGAGGTAGCATTCTTAAAAGCATAAACTATTTCTGCAGAGTGAGAGAGAGAGAGAGAGACTGAGAAGGGAGATGATTGGGAACATTATGATGGCATGAGGCAGGGAAGAAAGACCTGGGACTGAAAAGAAGTTGAGGCAGACATGACTGACAGGTTAACATGCATTGGAGAGGGCCCATCTAAAGCTAGAAGGGGCATTGGTGCTATAAGTTGTGTTGGAAAGTTTATCTTGGTGGTCATACCATTGAACTGAAGAAGAAGGAGAAAAAAGCTATGAGCTGGTGAACTTTAGCCTTTAGTCCTTGGTTTGATTACATTACTTTTCATTGGCCTGCTGGGCAACTCTGACAAGCCACTTAACTGGCTAGCACACTCAGATCACTCCTGAAAAGAGCTTTGTACATAGAGGTTTTACCCAATTAAAAAATAAATAAATAAAATAAAAGAAGAGAGGGTATCATACAATCAGATAAGTTAAAACTTCTGGCAATAAAAAGAAGGGAAAAAGGACACTGAACCTAACAAAGGAACAAACAAAGGGCACTGAGATCATGGCCGGGTACTATTACTATGCAATGCAAAAAAATCATGAGCTCTCTTTTGTTCAAATTTCCAAATGGTATTAGAGATAGACACCATTTACACAGAACTGACAGACCTATTTAACAAAACTGGTCTTTTTTTAATGAAGCTTCTGGTTAAACATAAAGACTGGCTTATTTCAGATTTAGGAAAATAATTAAATATTTTAAACAATACTATTACACATTTGGCTTTGTCATTATATAAAGATTTATATAATTCTATCTTTCCAAACGTTCATCTTCTTGAGGCATATATCATTTTAAAAAAAGAACAGGACATCCCAAAGGGATTATGACACATATTAGAAGGGCATGGTTTATCCACTTCATGGGATCAGAGTAAGGACTGAAACAACTGGTGACTGTGTTTAGGCAAATTGAATTTTGCTCCAGTGAAGAAGTGCAGGTCAAGCAACACACAGGGCAGATGATGAAGGAGAAGCAGGGAACAATAACAACATATGACTTAAGGATGTCTATTTTTAGTTTAACTTCTATTCAGTTTTCTAATGTACAAATTGACATGTTTCCCAAGGGCTTCTCTTTATTCCTGTAGTAGAGGTAACACAGTAAGCGTCTTAGCTGATTTAGGACTATATGCATGTAAACTCAATTTACACTATACACTTAATGAAGTGGACCATTTCAATCACAACAAAACCTTTGTAGCACATACACCGAGTAATTTTGACCCTGCCCTTAATCTCATGCTTAATGTTGTTGAATCTTGTGATGAAGATATAAGATCATTGCTAAATAACAAGCCTGGTAGCAAGTTTTTTAATTTGTCATCAACAGGCTCTAAGATTGAAAGAACTTGTATATATTGAAAATGTTCCGTTTAAGAAAGTGGATCATTGCAGTGGTATAGAGGTTATGGGACAGGATCATTACATTGAACACAAGACAAATGTGTCAAATAATGTTCTTATAAATCAGACCCACTGCTTTTAGATGTATGACAAATTCCACAAAATTGATAAAATCTTACTTGAGCTTTTGCATCAAAAATAGAGGTTGATTTATGCATCTTTTTATTAGTGAAACATGCAAGAATTAGTTATTTATTTGGTATTCACAAGATTCACAAAGATCAAAGGAACCCATCATTTAGGCCTATATATATATATATATATATATATATATATATATATATATATATATATATATATATGGTTCTACCTGAGATAGCCGACAGCTGATTTCACCCACAACGAATTTGCGAGCTCCAGAAGATCGACAATCCGGAAGACCGACGCTACGGATCAAAACACCGATGCCGAGGATACTGACTTGGAAAAAGGCTGTGTAAGTATGCGGTGGTGACGAACGTTAGGGCGCGAGTAAGGTAAGTGTGGATATTGACGGTCTGTGGGGATAGGAGTGGGTTAAGTGATTTAGGGTCAGTGCGTGGGTTAGGTAAGTGTGCGGTAGTGATAGTGTTTGGGTTAGGGGCGGGTTAAGTGAGTTAGGGTTAGGGCCCATGTTAGGTAAGTGTGCGGTAGTAGTATTTTTTGGGTTAGGGGCGGGTTAAGTGAGTTAGGGTTAGGGTGCGGGTTAGCTGAGTGTGTGATAGTGACTTAGGGTAAGGTTTTGGGTTAGGGTTGTAGATAGTTGTGTATGTGAGGTTTAGTGTGGGTTTGTGAGGATTTTGGTGTGCTTGTGTTGTGTGTGTGGTTTTTGGACAGGGGATGTGTTTTGTTAGTTGATAGTTATTGTGGTGTGTGCAGCGTATGAGGTTTCGTGTTTGTGGACCGTCGGTTATTTGATTGTTGGGCATGTGAGGTTTCGTGTTTATGGTTTGTCGATTATGTGGTGTCGATGTTTGCGTTGTCGGTGTTTTGCGGTGTCAGTTATGTCAGGTAGAACCATATATATATATATATATATATATATATATATATATATATATATATATATATATAGTAGCCATTAAATACAGTAAAATGGAAAGTATTTCTATTTTGTTCCTATTGTACAGAAGCATGAATGTTATGTACAAGATTCTTGGAAACTTTTTAGAATTATTGAGATGTTACACTTTTAAAAATAGATGTTTTTATTTGTAGTTGGTGTTTAGTCCTTGTATACCTCCAGCATTCAAGACACTGTGATTGATTTTTCAGGCAAATTGTCATCAGATGAAATTGTCTTCTAAAGACATCAACACCTATTGCTTGCTGTTTATTTGATATTGTCTATTCATTTTGTTTCTTATTTAACAAGAACATTTATCATTGATTGAAAGGGGTGGCAGTAAGGGTCACATGAGCACCATTTTTTTCCAATTTAGTGTTAGTTTGGTAAGAGTTGTATTTTTTGTTTAAACATCCCCTATTTAAACATGTTACCTTTTGCAAGAGATAAATAGATCTGTTTTTTATCTGGGCTAGCAATGAAAATGTAAATAATTGTATTGCTGTCATGAACAAAAGCACCAAATAGCTTTGTTTTTTAATGAGTGATTCAGATAGGGAAGTAATTTTTTTTAGATTTAAATATTAATGATCTAGATGAAACAAGAATTTCATATTAGATTGCATCATAAGAAAACATTTGCCAGCAATTATTTATATTTTATTAGTCAACATCCAAAGTACATGAAGTTGATTATTGTTTGAAGCCAGTTTACAAGGGCTTCAAAAATTATTAGTGATTATTCTATTTTTATAGATGCAGTTGAATTTTTGATTAATTTATTTTTAGACAGAGATGATCCTCTTTCTGAATTAAATACTATAGCTAATGAGATTATTAATAAACAAAGTAATTTTTCCACCGGCATTAAGAACATTATGACTTTAGGGTTAAAAAGAGAAAATTGGTGTATTTGATTTTTAAGGGCTTTTCTGTTCTTCATTTTTAAGTGGATAGTGACATTAAAAGGATAGTAAATAAAAACTGGAAGATTATTTCAGGTGATACGTTTGAATAGAGTTGTTATTAATAAAATTTTGTATTTAAGAAAACATTTAATCTAAAAAAAAAACAATGTTGGCGAAAGGCACTAATTCTTTTTAAAAACAGTTTCAACAAAAAGGATGGTACATTTCTGTGTTAGACTTGTAAACAAATGTAGGTCAGCAAAAGTGACAGTTTATGCAAAACAAAAAAAGAGAAGCTACCTTGCAATTACTTGCTTGGGTATTATTTGCTATTGTCCTCAGGTATTATTTGCTATTGACATTGTATGATGTACTGAAAGGAAAGCATTTATATTGCTTTTATACCTCTGCTGTGTTTCTGCTGGGATTTTTAGTGACTATTGAAAAGTGACAGTTTGCTTGCTTTTAACCGCTTGAATAAAAGGTTCACCATAAAGGAAGGTTTAGTTGTAATTAGTTTGGAATTGTTTGTGACTAGGTGCACACATCATTGTTCTTTCTGTTTGGGTAAAACCACAAGAAAGTATTCAAAAAGATTTATGGACATGCACCTGCTATTAGAAACTATGATGATTATGATTTGTTTAAACATTCTCTCACGTGTTGATTTTAAGATATGTATTTTTAAAGTGCTAGGAAATATAAACTTTGACATCAGAGGTGGTGATTTTAATAATTTATTGGAATCTAGAGAAGGACACTGGCATTTTTTTAAATGCAGATAAACTTCCAGGTTTTAATGAAAGTAATAACATCAAATTTTTGTTAAAACTTGGAGATTATGTCTGATATGTATTTTTATGCAAATGTTTTTAGAACCTGGATGCTGAAATATTTCTTATTCAGCTGATTGACAGATAAAAAAAGCATAAAGGCGGTATTAACTGCAATGTTAACAACTTCCGTCCCATCGCTATCCTGTCCCCCATTTCCAAGCTTCTAGAAAAGTGTATCCAACTTCAACTACTACCACATCTTCTAGAGAATAACCTTCTCACACCTACACAACACGGCTTTAGGCCAAATCATAGCACCATGACAGCCCTCCTCTCCTATCTCGAAACCGTAAACAAAGCACGCGATTCCGGCCAAATTGTCTCCACCCTACTACCCGACCTCTCTAAGGCTTTTGATACTATCTCACACAGTCTGCTCTTAACAAAACTTTCAAAACTTAACCTTTCTCCCTCCTCTGTGAACTGGTTCTCCAGCTACTTATCAAACATATACCAAGCTGTAAAATGGAAAAAGGCCACTTCCTCTTTTCTTAGCACCCCCACCGGAGTTCCCCAAGGCTCTATACTTGGTCCTCTTCTCTTCAACATATTTATAAATGATTTTCACAAATCTATCCCATTCTCTAACATTATCCAATACGCTGACGATTCTACCATCATCTGCTCTGCCATATCTACGTCTAAGCTTCAAAATCTCACACAAGAAGCTTTCTCAATCACTGACCTTTGGATGAAAATAAACCACCTAGCTCTCAACGCCTCCAAAACTAAACTCATGGTATTTACCCCCTCCAAAAATACTCCCTTCGATACAAACACATTCTTAATTACTAGCCAAAACAACTCAATCCTAGAACTGGTGTCTGAAACCAAGCTACTAGGTGTCCAAATTGATAACCAACTTAATTTCAACTCCCATCTACAACTAAATATTAAAAAAACCCACCAAAAACTTGGCATGCTCTACCGTCAAAATCAATACCTCACAAAGACCACCAAAATCGCCCTCTCTTCTTCCTTTCTTATCCCCTCCCTTCTCTATGGATCGCCTCTCCTAACTAATCTTCAGTCCTCTCTAAAGAAACAACTTTCCTCTTGCTACAACAAAATCGCCAAGTTCGCTAATGGTCACAGGTCCTCCACCCACCACTGTTCCTCTCTCCAAAAACTTAATTGGCTTGAACTTCCACATCAGCTCAACTTCATTCAGCTAACCCTAGCCCATAAGCTCATTAATAACCCCTCTCTTTGTCCCTCCCTGTCTTCTGCTTTTACATTGCACCTACCTGACAGAGTCCTAAGGTCAAACAATCAAAACCTATTAGAAGTTCATAAACCAACTCATCCCCCAGGCAAAAACCTTCTATCCTTTAACCTAGCTCGTCTTTGGAACTCACTCCCACCATCCATTCACACCAGCTGTAATCATTATATGTTCAAAAAATCTCTTCACACACATCTTAAGTCCCTATGGGAATGCTCTTGTTCCCACCCATCGTAAAAACAAGGTACTCTTCATCTCCCATTCATTCCTATATTACTCAACTATGCCTACATAACCAATTACTTCCTACAAAATAACTACCTGTTTAGCCCTAACGTACCCCACATTTATTCTACTTTACTTCTATAAGATTGCATAGTTGAAAGTACCTCAAATGTGAATTTAATGACTGTATTCTCTTTTAAAATTGTATAAGTATCTTTAGTAATCTGTTGTATATACCTAGTCTGTTTGTTTGCTTATAGAGCTTTCTCTATTGTATGTACCTAGTCTGTATGTCTATTTTTTGGAGCTTTTCTCCCCAGGACTCCATTGAAAACGGGTTCTTTTGGACCAATGGACTATCCTGGTAAACCAACTGCAAATAAATAAATAAATAAATAAATAATAAAAAAATCCCATGTCTCTTTAAAGGAAGTATTTAAATGTTCTTTATTTTATTGTTGTTCTCATGAAGTTCCTGTATAAGTGGAATAAAAATGCTAAACTTTAAGGTAAATAGTTGATTCCTTTGTGCATTTTTTTTTACATTCAAAGAGTATGGCAATGAAGGTGAGGGAACTGCAAGCAGGAGGGTGGACAGTACTGATGTCCTAGAAACATGTGTTGGTGATGACAGGACAGTGGAAGTGCCTGGATGTAGGTTATTCAAGCATGGCAAAGGGAGATATAGTGTGTAACAAGCAACATAAAGGACACCATCAGATATGATGTCACATAGGAGGGAAAGAATACTCCATGGGGAGGGCAAGGGAATGAGGAGGGTCAGTACTTAGGATAAGAACCCTGGCTGTTAAAACAGAGAAATGGGGGTGTGTGTATTACTTGGCTGGAAATGCCACTTGCAAGAGACTTGAATCAGGTTAGTGGTATAGAATCAGACAGGTATACACTATGAATATAACTTTTACTATGGACTCTCAACAGATTAAATAAATCCTCGGTAGTCACTGGAACTTTATGAAGAGTAACGCAGCAATCACTAAAATATGACCCACTACATTATTTGTATACAGAAGGGCAAAAACTCTCAAGCAGTTTGTAAAGATGAAAGAGACCATTGCACTTAACTAAAAATAAAATCAAAGTAGTCATGTGGTTGTGATGCATGCAGATATTGTAATCTTCTTGCACATAGCCTTTATTCTGTTGACCCATTCACTCCAAGATCCTTGGCTGTCACATGAGACAGAGAGAGTGGAAGTGCCAATAGTGTAGTGTAGTATAGTTGTGAGATGTTTTACATGCAAGTGTTTTTACATTTGCAAAACCACACTTTAAAATCTAGAGTTTATGAACATGTGTAAGCCATTAAAACCAGAGTCCCATAATGCTTTGTTCAAGCACAGTACTAGCTATTTGATTTCCAAATGATTTGAATTTCATGTGTTTAGTCTAATACCACCAGATAGCAGGGGACGGGATGTCGACATACTTTTGGGCAAAAAGAGTTGCCCTGGCAGGTTTTGTTTACAGACTTGAAATGTCTTGTGTTGACTGACAACTTGCATTTACTTATTAATTTTATTTATTTTTATTTTACATTTGTTTACCAGGAAAGTCTGACTGGGATAATATCCCATTTTCAGTTATATGAAGTTATTACAAAGCATAATATAGAAAATGACGTATTAACTAAACTTCAGCTTCAGTTCATTCAGTGTGGACGTATACATACATACTACAAATATTTGGACAGCTGTAACAAGTAGAAAAAGAACATTGCTAATAGATAAAAGTATTCACAATTTTTAATTCATAGAGATGACATTAAACACACTGAGTGCACTCTTTGGAACAGAGATGACTAGACTGAGACAGTTTATATAGGAGTTCAGGGTGAGAAACTGTAGTGAAGAAACAAGTTGGCAAGTATTTGCTAATGGTGTAAGTGAAGGATAGGAGGGCTGTACACGGGTGGCTAAGAGCTGTACTAGCAGAAGATGGTGAAGGAGTTGCTTAATAATGCATCTTTCAAGAATTTTTGAGAGAGGTTATAATAAAGCAATAGGCAGAAAGTTGGAGATGGAAGACGTCACCTTGATTAAGAGGGATAATATAGGATTTTGTCCATAGTGAGTGTATATAGGATTTAGATATTGATCTACTGATAAGGATGGAGACTGGATATGCTACGGCAGCAGAAGGTATCTTTAGGTATTCAGGTGAGAGGTTGTCAGCTGCAGTGGAGTTTGAGTTTAAGTAAAAGTTTTTGTATCACTGATGTGGAGACAAGTTCTAAGTAGAAGTTTCTAGCAATGGAAATAGAGGGTGAATTAGGTTCAGGTGGGAATACTGGGAGTTGGTGGTAACAGAAGTGGTCATATGTATGGTGTATGGAGAATGTTAGTTTTGGTCTAATCTGTTTGCTGAAGTACTAGGATTGGGTGTTACTGAGGGGGTGGTAGAAATGCTGGATGGAGGTGAAGAGTTTTTAGTTAGGGAGGTAATGTTTTCTATGAAGTAAGTATTAAATAAGGTTGCAGTTTCTGGTGGAAAGCTGTTAAGGGTTGTTTTCCTTGTTTGAGCCTGAATGTAACTGCTTGTGTATTGATGTCCAGAATTTTTGGGGGTCATTTTTGTGTTGAAGCTGCAGATGGCTATAATATTGTTCAGGTAGATTAACTTGTTTTTTTACTCAGATTGCACAGTTCTTTATAAAGTTGCAGGTTATAGACAGTTTTAAGTGCAAGCCATTCTTTCCAAGCTTTGTTTCTGTAAGACATTGTAGTTTTTGTCTGGGTAGTGAGCCACAGTGTGTGCTTAATTTTCAATCATTGTTTGCAGAATGGGGTGCCTGTTTAAAGTATTTAAGAATGAGGTATTAAAAGTATTGACTGCCTTGTTGGGTGGAAGAGTTTTTAGGACAGACCAATTAAAGACTTTCAATGTATTGATGAAGGAGTCTTTATTGAATTTAGAAAGGCTACAGTTTGTTTTAAGTTGGCGAATGTTAGCTGGGTAGATGTTATTTCTATGCGTATAGGCTGGAAGGTAGTCACTAAGTTAGTTTGGATAGGTTCCAGATGTAAATTTACTAGGGTCAGAGATCAGTATTCAGTGTAGAATTGCATCATTACTGTTGGCATTATTAAATCTAGTGTGTGTTTTGAGAAGTTGTGTGTAACCATAAAGTTTTATACTAGCTGAGGGAAAGTCTGATATAAAGTATTTGCCTGTCAATATTTATATCTCCCCTAGTATATCCTAGTATGATTTTTTTCATAAGGTATGTCATTAATCCTCTAGGAGAGAATTTCATCTAAAGCTCTAAAATTGTTGTATTATTTACAGGTGGGATATAGTTTGTAACACAATATAGTTATTTTTGTTGTTAAGCTTTAGCAGTTTTACTAATACATGCATTTGGGAATTTTGGGATGTTTTATGAATAGGGAGAGATATGGTATAAACCTGGGTAAATTAAGGCTACCCCTCCTGCTTTCTTGTGGACCTATCATCTGTGATAATACTGTAGCCTGGAAGGAGTAGTTCAGAATCTTTAATGTTAGGCTTAAGCCAGGTTTCTGTGATGCCAAGAATATCAGGGTTATACTGTGATATCCAGGCATGTAGCTCTGCAATTCTGTTACAAATGCTATGGAGGTTGATAGTGACAATACTGAATTTTGGAAGACAAGTAGGAGAATGATGGGATGAGGGGGTTGATGTGCTAGTTTTATTAGTATGGATAGGTGGTTGTTTAATGATAGGACAGTACAACTGGGAAGAGGTATGGTTTGAGGTGATGGAGGATTAGCTAGTTAACATGGATTTAGACCTTCTCACAGTACCACTACTGCATTACTCAACTTTACTAACGCTATCAACCATAACCGTAACAACACTAATCTATCATCTTCTATCTTCATAGATCTTTCAAAAGCTTTCGACATGGTTAATCATAAACTTCTTCTGCATATACTAAAATCTCTTTCAATTCATCCTTCTTCCTTATCCTGGCTTACATCTTACCTAGAAAACCGTCAGCAGGCAGTACTTTGGAAAAGCTCATTATCTAATCTCCTTCCTATCTCTTTAGGTGTACCTCAAGGGTCTATCCTTGGCCCACTCCTATTTTCTATATTTATTAACGACCTCCAGTCAGCTATTCCAAACACTACTTGCATACAATATGCAGACGATTCCACTATAATCTGCACTGCTTCCTCTCAGACTGAACTCGTGTCACTTGCCGAAGAAGCTTTTTCCACTGTTGAACACTGGTTCTCTGACCGTTGCCTACTCCTCAACCCCAAGAAAACAAAGTTGATATTGTTCTCACATACCCACAAATCAACCTCTCTTAATTTCTCTATTACTTCCTCTGATAACACTCTGATTTCTCCTGATGCTACTACAAAACTACTAGGAATAACTATTTTTTTTTTCAAAACAGGTTTATTGTTTTAACATATAAGAGAAATATCATAACAATTTTATACAAGTAATTAAAAATAGGTATTATTATAATATTCAACAAAACAACTAAAGTATTTACAAAGACATCCACTACAATCAGATCAATTAATTAAACTAAAATACCATGCTATTGAAATTAAAATTTTTTTAACAAATTTTGTAAATTATCCCATACAATAAAATAAGATGTTTTTCTATTTGTTCTAGTCCTAATTGTGTTTATTTCCATATGGCACACTATATTCATAACATTTTTAAATTCATTGAACGAAGGAGGTGTATCTGAAATCCAATTTCGAGTTATTATTTTCCTAGCCACTGCTAGAATAGACCATAACAAGGGAAGCTTAACCTTTTTAACACTATGAGGTACAGGTGTGTTGAATAATATAAGAGATTTAGAAATAATGAAATTATCTGTAAAAAGAGCCTGCAAAAATTCATTAGTTGACTTCCAGTATTCTTTCAATTTTATACAGTCATAAAACATATGAGCCCAGTCAGCATTAATTTCTACATTACATCTCTTACATAGATTATCTTTATTATTTATTTTATTCATCATCAAAGGTGTATAAAAAGATCTATGTAAAAATTTCCATGTATAAAGTCTCCAGACAATGGAAGACGTAGTTCTATAAGCAGATTCCAATATATATTGTTTATCTTGTTGATTTGGTGGGTCCCCATTAATAGAAGTGAAATAATTCCAGTATGAATCTACACTGTAAAAAGTTTCTTGTCTGATAACTTTATGTATGTATGAAAGTTTACCTTTATCAGAAACTTTATGTTGTAAATTTAATATCAAGTAATCAATCAGTGTTGGAATAGATTCTTTAACAGTTATAGACATTAAATATATTTTATTAATGAGATGTTGTCTAAAGGTCTGAACCTCTAACCAGCAAGTTTCTCTTAGATCAAATTCTTGTTTTAAGAAATCTAGATTTTTAACTTTATTATCAGATATCAACTGATACCAGTACTTTAGATCATTATCTATAGCTAAATGAGTTCCTTCAGAAGTAGATGACAAAAGCATACCCTGAGTATACATTATAGGAAATACAATAAAATTCCATTTCCTATACTTAGGGTGCATGAATATAAAGTTACGATAACTAATAATAATATTTAATGGGTAACAAACCATATGTTTAGGTGTAATAGGTGAAGTACAAAATTCCTTTAGTAACCATAACATGGAGTTATTTACAATCATATTTTTATGTGTTAAGGAGATTTTCATGAAGTGTATACTAATTAGCTCCCAA